>NW_022637430.1:0-1145 GCF_010015895.1 Lontra canadensis | reverse complement strand
GACTCCAGGCACAGACTGGGAAGGACAGCGCCAGTTTTCTCAAATCACGGCTAAAACCACAAGTCAAACACGTCCTGCCCCCAAGCGCCGAGCTAAGCCCCCCACGCCCCCTCCTATCCCGTTGGCTCCCGGCAAGTCTTCGAGGTACCAGGGACCCCCGTGAGCCTTGGGGGCCTTGCCTACGGACACTTACCTGTTTCCCATAAAAACAAGGCGCCATCACTCACAGGGCAAGACTATCATTTTGTTATACGCTGGGGAAGAACAGAACCTCAAAGAACAAAGACGTGTTTTCACAGTAAAGGAGGGACAAATCTAGAACTTGCCCGAGCTTCGGGTGTGAACACGCTTACATGAACGGAAGGTCCAGATAATAATAGTAAAAGCCCTCAAGCAGGCCAACGTGCAGCCTCGGCATGTTCCAGATGCATCCGTCATGATCCTGCCTTTCTGGAGAAGGTTTTGCTTGTTGGAAAAGGTACCAAGGGCATGCTTTTTATCTGAGTTGGGGAAGGCTGGAACTTAATTGCTTTTGAACAAAGATAATTACAAACCTCTAAATGTGGAACCACTGAAACATTATTAAGAGGAGATGGGCAGAGAAGTCCACCGGTTAAGAGAGAACATGAAAAAAAAAAACAAAACCCACATGCAGAAATGACAAGGAGATGAGGAGTTGCTGGCTCATGTCCCTGCCCTGGTCTGGCTGACCATCACCCGGCAGAGGCCTACACCCCCCTAGTGCCCTCCAGAGGCTCCTTGTGTGGCTCCTCCCCTGAGAGACAGCTACTCAGAGAGGCAGGGGTCACCTTGGCCTTGACAGACGAGGACAGGGAAGCCAGTGACAGTGAGGTGCCTGCCCACCATGCCCAGACTCTCAGGACAGAGAGCACTGGCTCTTTTTGTAGACTGAGGCACATCCCGGGCTCTGCAGGGGTGAGACCACACAGCTCCCAACTAGTCACACACACAGAGTCTGGTTGGGGACCCCTGGGACACACAGAACCCTCAGGGTTCAGGAGCCTGAACTGTGAGCACATAGAATTGTACGGCTGTACCCGAAGTACTGGGCTGGGGGTGACCAGTGGAAAGGAGTCAGGAACATATTTTGCTTCCTTCCCCAAACACCCTTGTCCCCTAGACCC
>NW_022637429.1:0-1145 GCF_010015895.1 Lontra canadensis | reverse complement strand
GGTTCCATGTGCACTCAAGAAGAATGAGTATTCTGTTGTTTTAGGGTGGAATGTTCTGTGTATATCTATGAGGTCCATCTGGTCCAGTGTGTTGTTCAATCCTCTTGCTTCTTTATTCATTTTCTGCTTGGATGATCTATTACTGAAGGTGATGTGTTAAGATCTCCTTCTATTAATGTATTTATATCAATATGACTCTCTCTCTTAACAGTTTTCTTTCTTTCTTTTTTAAAATATTTATTTGACAGAGAGAGATCACAGGTAGGCCGAGAGTTAGGCAGAGAGAAAGGGGGAATCAGACTCCCTGCTGAGCAGAGAACCTACTGTGGGTTTAAATCCCAGGACCCTGAGATTATGATCTGAGCTGAAAGCAGAGGCTTAACCCACTGAACCACCCAGCCTCCCCACCCCTCACTCCGGTTAACAGTTTTCTAAAGTAATTGGCTGCTCCCATATTGGGGGCATAAATATTTACAATTTTTAGAACTTCTTGGTGGATAGTCCCTTTAAGAATTATGTAGTGTCCTTCTGTATCTCTGACTACAATCTTTAGTTAAAATCTAATTTATTTGGTATGAGAATCGGTACCCCAGCTTTCCTTTGAGCCTCCTTTGCATGAAAAATGCTTCTCCATCCCTTCACCTTCAGTCTGGATGTATCCTTTGGCTCAAAATGGGTCTCTTGTAGGCAAATATATAGATGGGTCCTGTCGTTTTATCCAATCTACAACCCTGTGTTGTTCTTTGGGCGCATTTAGGTCATTCACATTGAGAGTGATAATTCAGAGGTAACTTTTTATTGACATTGTGTTACCTGTGAAGTCTTTGTTTCTATAAAGAAGAGAGAACCACATGGTCCTCTCAATTGATGCAGAAAAAACATTTGACCAAATCCAGCATCTGGTCCTGATTAAAATGCATCAAAGTATAGAGATAGAGGGAATATTCCTCAACTTCATAAAGTCTACTTATGAAAAACCCCACAGCATCCTCAAAGGGAAAAAGCTGACTGTCTTCCCATTAAGATCAGGAACACGACAAGGATGCCCACTCTCACTACTCTTGTTCAGCATCGTATCAGAAGTCCTAGCAACAGTATTCAGACAACAAAGAGAAATAAAAGGTATTCAAATTGGCAAGGAAGAA
>NW_022637428.1:0-1146 GCF_010015895.1 Lontra canadensis | reverse complement strand
AAGTATTTATATATCTATCTATCTATATCTATATCTATATCTATATCTATATGTAGGTGGATATAGATATAGATAAATATATTTTTTTAATTTTGCAACTTGACACTGTTCCAAAAAATTTTCAGGGATGAGTCAAATTTAAAACAAGTCAAATAGAGCTTCCTTATGACCCTGCAATTGCACTACTGGGTATTTACTCCAAAGATATAGATGTAGTGGAAAGAAGGACCACACGTACCCTAATGTTCATAGAAGCAATGGCCACAGTCACCAAACTGAGGAAAGAGCCAAGATGCCCTTCAATGGACGAATGGAAAAGGAAGATATTGTCCATATACACTACAGAGTATTATGCCTCCATCAGAAAGGATGAATACCCAACTTTTGTATCAACATGAATGGGACTGGAAGAAATTATGCTAAGTCAAACAAGTCAAGCAGAGAGTGTCAATTGTCATATGGTTTCATTTATTTGTGGAGCATAAGGAATAACACGGAGGACATGGGGAGATGGAGAGAAGGGATTTGGGGGAAAATGGAGGGAGAAACGAACCATGAGAGACTGGACTCTGAAAAGCAATCTGAGGGTTTTCAGGGGCAGGGGTGGGGCGTTGGGTGAGACAGGTGGTGGGTATTATGGAGGGCATGCATTGCATGAGGATGGGTGTGGTGCATATGCAATGAATTCTGGAACACTAAAAAGTAACTTTTTAAAAAAATTGTAAAAGGAGATATGAGACTCTATATGAGGACTGTGCCTGGGTGAAACCAGAGCAGGTGTCCCCGTGGGTGAGCAGGGGTTCCAGGCACACTGAGATATTTGTAATGGGTTAGGTTGGGGACCTTTCAATCAGGAAGCATTCAGGAAGTCCCACACATCTCAGGAGATCCTCTAGAAGCTGACTATGAACCATGCACAGAGCAGACAGCACCCCAGGGCTCCAGACTAGTTAGGGGACAAACAGTGACACTGGACCTGATGAGAGGTAGCATCCACAGGACATTTTATGTGATGACCCATGGCTTCCACTAGATGTGGGTGTATTTTCTCCAGCTGTTATGAGGTTGTCAGAGCCCAGGAGCAACAGGATATGGGAGTGAGCTTTGGCTGATACCTGAGGTACTTCTGTCATCACCAGGGACTCT
>NW_022637427.1:0-1146 GCF_010015895.1 Lontra canadensis | reverse complement strand
GAACATGGCAAGCATGATATGCGGGCTCTTAGTCCATTTACCAAGGGACTTTATTTGGTATTTGAGACCAGTCCTTGGGGCACAGATGTCTGAAATCCTAAGCAAGGGTGCAGATTACTACCTAGTGGTTTGTCATGTTCAATCTTCTTTCTCTAAGGTCATCTACCGGGTTGTCTGACTGGAGGTTGGTGCACACGGTGTGTCAGACTATGTAGTTTTTTCAAGAGCAGTCTAAGAAATTGGGGTGGCCTCAGAAGCCTTGCAGTTTTCTCCTAATTTGGATAGTTTTGGCAACTGTAAAGGGCACAGTTTCCTTTGGAAGGTAGGCACAGTCCTGATATGGGGCCCAGGAGGCCCCATCCTGGAGGCTGTATTGTCACGGGCTCTGGAGGCAAAAGTGTGAAAACACAAATTCGGGTTAGGATAGGGCCGAGGGATGGAAGTCCCTATCTGTAGACCCTGAGGGGAGATTCCCAGGATCTAAAATTAAGGCAAGTATGAGGCGGTAACTCAGGCTCTTTCTCTGGATTTTGTTTCTATGATGGCCACAGAATGTAGGGGTGGCCTCATGGGGCCATGGAAGATTGTCCCTCTCTGGGGATTTTGCTCAGCTTCCAAGAATTTGGTGTCACTCTGGGGGTAGGTTGGAGACCTGTTTCCTGTCTCAGGGTTCCCCCAAAAAGAGGCATTCCAGAGTAGGGCTCTGGGTATGGGAGCCTGGAAAACCCCAACTTGGGTTAGGATTTTGGCCTAGGGGTTTGGCAAGCCTGATATGTGAGCTCTCGGTCCAGCTACTGAGCAGGCTTACTTGACAATGGGGGTCAGGCTGAGGGTCACAATGCGAGTTTGTGCACAAGTCGGCCCCTAGACAGGATGTGGCCTCATAGGCCATGCAGGTTTCTGCCACACTGAGTGTTTGAAACCCATCCCAAAAGCAAGGTTCACTGCCATTGGGAAAGAGGAGTTCTGTTTTATGCATCAGGTTCCCCCACATGAAGGGATTTGACATAAGGTCTGGGGACAGATGCCTGAAAACTCAGGTTGGAGAGAGATGACGACCTAGGGCACAGGCTGTTCTGATCTGCTGGATATGCGGCCTGCTGTCTGGGTGGCTGACAGGATGTCTGGACTCAGGCTATGTCAGAC
>NW_022637426.1:0-1146 GCF_010015895.1 Lontra canadensis | reverse complement strand
TCATTGAAAATAGAAGGAGAGATTAAAAGCTTCCAGGACAAAAAAAACGGAAAGAATTTGCAAACACCAAACCAGCTCTACAGGAAATATTGAAAGGGGTCCTCTAAGCAAAGAGAGAGCCTAAAAGTAGTAGATCAGAAAGGAACAGAAACAATATACAATAACAGTCACCTTACAGGCAATACAATGGCACTAAATACATATCTCTCAGTAGTTACCCTGAATGTTAATGGGCTAAATGCCCCAATCAAAAGACACAGGGTATCAGAGTGGATAAAAAAACAAAACCCATCTATATGTTGCCTACAAGAAACTCATTTTAAACCTGAAGACACCTCCAGATTTAAAGTGAGGGGGTGGAAAAGAATTTACCATGCTAATGGACATCAGAAGAAAGCAGGAGTGGCAATCCTTATATCAGATCAATTAGATTTTAAGCCAAAGACTATAATAAGAGATGAGGAAGGACACTATATCATACTCAAAGGATCTGTCCAACAAGAAGATCTAACAATTTTAAATATCTATGCCCCTAACATGGGAGCAGCCAACTATATAAACCAATTAATAACAAAATCAAAGAAACACATCAACAATCATACAATAATAGTAGGAGACTTTAACACTCCCCTCACTGAAATGGACAGATCATCCAAGCAAAAGATCAACAAGGAAATAAAGGCCTTAAATGGCACACTGGGCCAGATAGACATCACAGATATATTCAGAACATTTCATCCCAAAGCAACAGAATACACATTCTTCTCTAGTGCACGTGGAACATTCTCCAGAATAGATCACATCCTGGGTCCTAAATCAGGTCTCAACCGGTATCAAAAGATTGGGATCATTCCCTGCATATTTTCAGACCACAATGCCATGAAGCTAGAACTCAATCACAAGAGGAAATTTGGAAAGAACCCAAATACATGGAGACTAAACAGCATCCTTCTAAAGAATGAATGGGTCAACCAGGAAATTAAAGAAGAATTGAAAAAATTCATGGAAACAAATGATAAAACACAACGGTTCAAAATCTGTGGGACACACAAAGGCAGTCCTGAGAGGAAAATATATAGCGGTACAAGCCTTTCTCAAGAAACAAGAAAGGTCTCAGGTACACAACCTAACCCTACACCTAAAGGA
>NW_022637425.1:0-1146 GCF_010015895.1 Lontra canadensis | reverse complement strand
TCATTGAAAATAGAAGGAGAGATTAAAAGCTTCCAGGACAAAAAAAACGGAAAGAATTTGCAAACACCAAACCAGCTCTACAGGAAATATTGAAAGGGGTCCTCTAAGCAAAGAGAGAGCCTAAAAGTAGTAGATCAGAAAGGAACAGAAACAATATACAATAACAGTCACCTTACAGGCAATACAATGGCACTAAATACATATCTCTCAGTAGTTACCCTGAATGTTAATGGGCTAAATGCCCCAATCAAAAGACACAGGGTATCAGAGTGGATAAAAAAACAAAACCCATCTATATGTTGCCTACAAGAAACTCATTTTAAACCTGAAGACACCTCCAGATTTAAAGTGAGGGGGTGGAAAAGAATTTACCATGCTAATGGACATCAGAAGAAAGCAGGAGTGGCAATCCTTATATCAGATCAATTAGATTTTAAGCCAAAGACTATAATAAGAGATGAGGAAGGACACTATATCATACTCAAAGGATCTGTCCAACAAGAAGATCTAACAATTTTAAATATCTATGCCCCTAACATGGGAGCAGCCAACTATATAAACCAATTAATAACAAAATCAAAGAAACACATCAACAATCATACAATAATAGTAGGAGACTTTAACACTCCCCTCACTGAAATGGACAGATCATCCAAGCAAAAGATCAACAAGGAAATAAAGGCCTTAAATGGCACACTGGGCCAGATAGACATCACAGATATATTCAGAACATTTCATCCCAAAGCAACAGAATACACATTCTTCTCTAGTGCACGTGGAACATTCTCCAGAATAGATCACATCCTGGGTCCTAAATCAGGTCTCAACCGGTATCAAAAGATTGGGATCATTCCCTGCATATTTTCAGACCACAATGCCATGAAGCTAGAACTCAATCACAAGAGGAAATTTGGAAAGAACCCAAATACATGGAGACTAAACAGCATCCTTCTAAAGAATGAATGGGTCAACCAGGAAATTAAAGAAGAATTGAAAAAATTCATGGAAACAAATGATAAAACACAACGGTTCAAAATCTGTGGGACACACAAAGGCAGTCCTGAGAGGAAAATATATAGCGGTACAAGCCTTTCTCAAGAAACAAGAAAGGTCTCAGGTACACAACCTAACCCTACACCTAAAGGA
>NW_022637424.1:0-1146 GCF_010015895.1 Lontra canadensis | reverse complement strand
CTTTGGTTTTCAAGTGGTTAATCTAGTTAGCCCTTTCTGAAAGTAATCACATAATTCAAAAATTTGTAACAAATATGTAGGATAATGACTATCTTCCTAGGTCTATGAGTGAAGAGAAATTAGAAATAGCAAGATTAATGCTTTTTGTCATTTAAAAAGAAATACTGCAGTATCTCAATACTTCAGTAATTTGAGTGCCCTGCACTAGTATCCAAGGTGCCTGGCTTATGAAGTCATCTAAATTCATGTGCCTTGAACTACTGGCTGTCCATACATCTCTTCAGATCATATTTATTGGGAAAAGGAAAGAGCGCATGAGTCAGGGAGAAGGGGGGGAAGCAGACACCCCACTAAGTGTGGAACCCTATACAGGGCTCAATCTCAGGACCCTGACTGATATCATGACCTGAGCTGAAAGTAAGAAGCAGATGCTTAACCAATGGAACCACCCAGATGCCCCTCTTTAAAGATTTATTTATTTGACAGACAAAGATCACAAGTAGGCAGAGAGACAGGCAGAGAGAGAGAGAGAGAGAGAGAGAGGAGGAAGCAGCTCCCTGCCAAGCAGAGAGCCTGATGCGGGACTCAATCTCAGGACCCCAAGATCATGACCCAAGCTGAAAACAGAGGCTTAACCCACTGAGCCACCCAGGTGCCCCAGATGCCCCCTTTTAGATCGTATTTAAAATGTTGTGTATATTTTTCTTTGTAAAAATGATATGCATGGTTTTCATTTACTTGATTATATTGACAATACATGACCTTCAGGACTTTGTGACACTGCCTGAGATACCATTACTTCATTGCTCCAAATGTACTATTTATCTAATAGGTAATACTTCCAGCAAAAAAAAAAAAAAAAAAATATATATATAGTCACTTCAAACAATTGGAGTATATTACTACAAGGTATTGGTAGAGGTCATCAATTTCAAACATAAAAAAGGTGAACATATATTTTAAAATGATAGCCAAGTGAATTCTACCAAACATTTAAAGAAGAGTTAATACCTTGTCTTCTCAAACTATTACAAAAAGTAGAAGAAGAAGGAAAACTTCCAGATTCATTCTATGAGGCCAGAATTACCCTGACACTGAAACCAGATAAAGGTCCCATTAAAAAAGAGAAGTACAGGTTAACATCTC
>NW_022637423.1:0-1147 GCF_010015895.1 Lontra canadensis | reverse complement strand
TTTATAATGAATTCACCAAGGATAATTTTCTTGAATATATCTACCAACCAATAAACCCACCAAATAGATTATAACATTATTCTTCTTTCACATTAAAACTTATGAACATGTTTAGTGCTTTTAATTGATATTCATCTACTTTATAATAAGGGCTAGTGTGGTTTTAAAATGGAAGAAGGCAAAGAATTGACAAGTGATTTTACAATCAGAACTAACTACATGGAAGATACATAAGTAGTAGGTTTCATGGGTGTGCAACTTAGGCAGTCACACAGAGCCCCAAGCTGAGAAGAATGAAGAATCTCATACTTGGTTTCATGCTCTGCTGTGGTTGTCTTATAAATGTTAGTCATTTAACACAAGGCCCTACATTTTCATTTTCTACTGGGTCCTGTAAATTATGCAGCTGGGCCTTCAACAAATGGTGTGCTTAGAGAAAGAGCACAAGTACGCCTTTCTGGAGGAAAAATCTGAATCACTCTATTTTTATTCTTCTAAGGTCTTGACTTGTTCTCTTAATTTTTTTTCCCTACAGTTTTGATTTCTTGGTTCCCTAGAGACTAAAAGCAAAATTAATATGAATAATAACTGAGTTTAATACTTAAAATACATGGCTTAGAAAAGGGAAGTTTATATAGAGGTGAATTTTCTTCTAGAGTTTTAAATATTTTTCCTCTTTTATTTTAATAAGTCATTATTCACCATTTTCTTTAGCCCGTATATGGGTGTGAGGTCTAGAAGATATAGTCATACAAATAGTTTCCTCTGATGTTAAAAATGGAGACGTGTGTGTGTGTGTGTGTGTGTGTGTGTGTGTGTGACGTTTCAGTTCTGTTAAAGGACTTTTGAACACCAATTTAAAATTTAAACTCAGATTTATTATGTCATATCTCTGGCCATGTAGGCTTTAGAAATAATGTACTAAAATTAATTTGTCTTATTATTCCTTTGCTCTTCAGAAACAAGAACCTTAGCTTTATCTAGACTGTAATTATTTTTACAAACTAATTTAGTCCTAATGTTCTAAGATCAAAGGCCAGGTATGTACATGAGGTAATTTGCTTTCTCCCTCAGTGGGTAGGAGAGAGAAAATTATCTGTCTGTGGTCTCAGTCTTTCAAGAATGCTGGTTTAAACACACACACACA
>NW_022637422.1:0-1147 GCF_010015895.1 Lontra canadensis | reverse complement strand
GTCCATGCTATTCTCCGTGTTGGCAGGAATCAGAAACTCTTTCCAGTATTTGCATTCAATCCAAGTTACCTTGTGGCCTTGTCAAATTTAGATATGTGTATGTAGCAGTTTTTGTCCAAAAGGACACAGGATAAAGGTTATTAGCAAATATTGTGCTACTTTTGCTTGTTCCAATTTACAGATGATGAATTATAATAAATAAGACTAAATAAGAAAGGGGACACATTTGAGACCATTAATTTTAACATTCAGGGTTTCAATTCTATTCCTATTGCTTGCAAAATGTTGTTGTCTTTTCTGTTTTATATTCCTACTCAGCTATTTAATATAATATAAATATTATTTATTTTTAACGTTTAGCTTAGCCAGAGAGAAACAGGAAATTTGTCATAATGTAATATATTTCCATATTTTATATTTCAGAACTATCTTACTTTTAATCCAACAAATAATAAAGAATTGGTGAGCAACAGTAAAACACAGGCAATATATTATTTGTGGGTAAGTAGAAATATTTTGATTTGTCTTAAATGTAGGGACAAGTATATGTTCATTCCCCAAGTAGAGATGTTTTGGTAATGTAACCATACAGTATCTACTTAGGAAGCAATAAATATGTGTTAAAATGTTTTGATTTAATTATAGCATTTACTTTAGTCTCATTGGAAAGTAGTGTATTAAATCAGAAGCAGATAATTTAAATTTCATTTAATTTTTTAAAGTAGTGAGGCAAATATTTATTTGAATGTATTTAACATGTTTAAAAAAATACAGGGTTTTCCAAGACCTTGGTTATTACCCCCTTTTAGAAAGGAATTAGCAAACAGATCAGCAATGTATATACTGGTACAGGACAGAATCATGAGATTAAAAAACATCAAAGCTAAACATAAAATTACCACATGACACAGCAATTCCTAAATCCAAAAGAATTTATAACAGGCATTCAGACAAATACAAACATACAAACATTCATAGCAGCAGTATGATTGTCAGTAACCAAAAGGTAGAAGCAAACCACATGTCCCTCAGCTAATGAATGCATAAACAAAATGTGGTCTATCCGTACAATGAACTATGATTCAGCCATACAAAAGAATGAGGCACTGACACCCACTACGACATGGATGAACCTCGTATACATCAT
>NW_022637421.1:0-1147 GCF_010015895.1 Lontra canadensis | reverse complement strand
TGAGGTTTCACATTTGATAAGGGGAAATGGGATTCTGATTCTTTTTTTTTTTTTTTTTTTTAGTGTACTTGACACACAGTGGTAGATAATGGAATTCTTACTTTAACATCTGTAATGAACAGTTTTTCAAACTCACCTTAAGATTTATAGTACTGTCTTGTATTTTCCATTTGTTTTTGTCCTGTTTTTTCTTTTTTCTTTGTCACTGATATATCTTTCTGAATTCACTCACTAGAAGAATTCATTAGGAAGGCTGGCATTCAGTTACTTAAAGTTGCTGTCCCTGGAAATTCTACCCATTAGGGGCTCAAAGGGATCCTAAAAACTACCAAACTCCTTCTCACCATTTCTCAGGATCCTCCCAGTCCTCACCCTGTGTATCCCTCCATCTAGCTCTTCTACTGGATCCTTTCTCATATCCCTTAGTAAACTGGTAAACACAAGTAGGTTAGTCTCTGAGTTCTGTGAGCTGCTTTAGGAATCTAATCACACCTGAGGAGGGAATCATGGAGCCCCGTGTATACAGCTGGTCGAGGAAAGGGGCTCCTTCTCTGCACTCTTCACTCCCATTAGATGATGACACTCCTGATGGGCTAGTCCTTCTCAAGCTAGGGTCTCCATGCCACCCTGTAGAGCCACAGGCAGCTGCTCTGGAGGATGAAGTGTGGACACAAAGCCACTGAGAGCAGACCCAGGGCCAGGAGGCTGTGCCCCTGAGGAAACTCCATCTTGAAAGTACTTGGTGTCCTCCGAACAGCTGGTCAGGGAACACCACTTGGCTACTGTGCACTGGAGCTTCTCCATCCCTGGGTGGTTCCGTGTGCCCAGTCTCTGGGACAGTGGGGACACCTTCTCCACAATGTGCAAGGACAGCAGTCTCCTCCCTAAACATACACATGGGATGGATATAGACCCAGATTGGAGGCCTTCCCTAAACAAAGCTAAAGTCATTTTCTTTCTTGTCACAAACTTTAAACATTCCTTCAAAGTCCCAGAGTAATGACAAAAATAATGTGATAGACTTTCTATACATTCCATAAGAATGTATGTGAAAATAAAAATAAAATAAAAGTGAAAGTGAGGGAATCTGAGAAGAAAGGAGGAACCACTATGAAAAGACTGGCATCTCTGGCAGGTGCATCACGTG
>NW_022637420.1:0-1147 GCF_010015895.1 Lontra canadensis | reverse complement strand
CTAGTGTTATTCTCACCCGACCTATTAGGAGACCCGGACAACTACATTCCTGCTAACCCACTTAACACCCCACCCCATATCAAACCAGAGTGATACTTCCTATTCGCATACGCAATCTTACGATCCATTCCCAATAAACTAGGAGGGGTCCTAGCCCTAGCCCTCTCCATCCTAGTCTTAGCCATCATCCCCCCTACTGCACACCTCGAAACAACGGGGCATGATGTTCCGTCCACTAAGCCAATGCCTATTCTGACTGCTAACAGCTGACTTACTTACCTTAACATGAATCGGCGGCCAACCAGTAGAACACCCATTCATCATCATTGGCCAACTAGCCTCAATCCTCTACTTCACAATCCTACTGATCCTCATACCAGCCGTCAGCATTGTCGAGAATAACCTACTGAAATGAAGAGTCTTTGTAGTATATTAATTACATTGGTCTTGTAAACCGAAAATGGAGAACCCCATCTCCCTAAGACTCAAGGAAGAAGCAATAGCCCCGCCATCAGCACCCAAAGCTGACATTCTAACTGAACTACTCCTTGATTTCCTCACCTCTACTAATTCGATTCATATATTTAACAACATTCAATGTGCTTGCCCAGTATGTACATTTTTCTTTTTTTTTTCCCCCCCCCATGTATATCGTGCATTAATGGTTTGCCCCATGCATATAAGCATGTACATATTATGATTGATTTTACATGTATCCACCTCAGCTAGATCACGAGATTTATCACCATGCCTCGAGAAACCAGCAACCCTTGCGAGACGTGTACCTCTTCTCGCTCCGGGCCCATCGTATGTGGGGGTTACTATCATGAAACTATACCTGGCATCTGGTTCTTACCTCAGGGCCATGACAGTCCTCAATCCAATCCTACTAACCCTGCAAATGGGACATCTCGATGGACTAATGACTAATCAGCCCATGATCACACATAACTGTGGTGTCATACATTTGGTATTTTTAATTTTTGGGGGGGGGAGAAATTGGTATCACTCAGCTATGGCCATGACGGCCTCGTAGCAGTCAAATAATTTGTAGCTGGACTTGACCTTCATCATTTATCCGCATCGCACAACCATAAGGTGTTATTCAGTCAATGGTTACAGGACATACACACACACACACACACAC
>NW_022637419.1:0-1148 GCF_010015895.1 Lontra canadensis | reverse complement strand
TTGGTGTTTAGTAGGAAAATGAGATGTTTGAGAAGAGCCAGACCTTATCAGTGTCTTCTTGCTTAGTATAGATCCCAAGATTACTGTTGAAATTAAATTACAGTGGGCAGCTTAGGTCACCCGTGGCTAACTTACGTAAGCAGGTTAGTCATTTGAATCAAAACTTGTCTAGGCCACAAAACCACCACATTTCCACATAAAGTAGGTGCATCCCTCTCCGTTGAAGTGGAGTTGGTATTTGACTCTAAAAATAGGCCTGCATTGTGGTAAAAATCTAACCCATTTGTTTGTCCAAATCATGTGAAGAAAATCAGCTTTGACATGGCTTTTAAGCACAGGCAAGAATCTTTTCTGTGTGTCAAAAAGGATGAAGAGTCATCTCCTTTCAAGCTTTTTGTGATAATTCCAGGACATTCTGAAGTCTTAAGGAAAACTTAAAAATAATTTTAGATGCTCTATTGGAATACAAGGGGAGAGTTGAGGGCAGGGAGGAGAGTTTGTGTGCTGGAGAAGCTATAGTTATGCTGCGGTACGCAGTGAAGAGGAGACAGACCCCGGATGGTGGGGGCGGCGGGGAGAAAGAAAGCAGTGAACTAAGAATTGGTAGCACGTCCAGCCAAGCGCCAGGAACACGGGTTCTGGGACGGAGTTATTTGCAGGGTAGTTGATAAGTTCCCCTAAATATGCAGAACAACAGGGTTAGATAGATGTTTAGAGAGCAAAGGAAGGAGCGCTGAAGAAAATAGTGGTCACACGAGGCAATGCAAAAGGAGAGACCTACCACTAAGTGCCCTAGTTACCAACTTGTTTATTTCCGACAGAATTCCAGCTGTAGCTTTGCATATTTTGGTGATTATAGTATAAAATATCTAGGACAATATTTGTATTTCCTCCAAGCCAGGACCAGCAATGCCTATATTGTCCTGTGATAAAAAGTCTTATAGAAAGTAATAGTAACAAAAACACTCATGTAATAGATAAAATATGCTTATTTATGATTTACAGCTCTCCTGCTGTCATCATAGGTTGTTTGTTTTCTAATTTCTCCAGTTTCAGATGCTCCTCTGGCATAGTAACTACGTAATAATAAATAACGTCTTTAAAATTATCCCTTCAGTATATTCCTGACAGGAATTAGTCCTTCATGG
>NW_022637418.1:584-1148 GCF_010015895.1 Lontra canadensis | reverse complement strand
CCACTCAAAATCAATAAGAATAGGTCCACACCCCGTCACCTAATAGTCAAATTTACAAGTCTTAGTGACAAAGAGAAAATCCTGAAAGCAGCCCGGGAGAAGAAGTCTGTAACATACAATGGTAAAAATATTAGATTGGCAGCAGACTTATCCACAGAGACCTGGCAGGCCAGAAAGAGCTGGCATGATATATTCAGAGTACTAAACGAGAAAAACATGCAGCCAAGAATACTATATCCAGCTAGGCTATCATTGAAAATAGAAGGAGAGATTAAAAGCTTCCAGGACAAACAAAAACTGAAAGAATTTGCAAACACCAAGCCAGCTCTACAGGAAATATTGAAAGGGGTCCTCTAAGCAAAGAGAGAGCCTAAAAGTAGTAGATCAGAAAGGAACAGAAACAATATACAATAGCAGTCACCTTACAGGCAATACAATGGCACTAAATTCATATCTCTCAATAGTTACCCTGAATGTTAATGGGCTAAATGCCCCAATCAAAAGACACAGGGTATCAGAATGGATAAAAAAACAAAACCCATCTATATGTTGCCTACAAGAAAC
>NW_022637418.1:0-484 GCF_010015895.1 Lontra canadensis | reverse complement strand
ACAAGAAGATCTAACAATTTTAAATATCTATGCCCCTAACGTGGGAGCAGCCAACTATATAAACCAATTAATAACAAAATCAAAGAAACACATCGACAATCATACAATAATAGTAGGGGACTTTAACACTCCCCTCACTGAAATGGACAGATCATCCAAGCAAAAGATCAACAAGGAAATAAAGGCCTTAAATGACACACTGGACCAGATGGACATCACAGATATATTCAGAACATTTCATCCCAAAGCAACAGAATACACATTCTTCTCTAGTGCACATGGAACATTCTCCAGAATAGATCACATCCTGGGTCCTAAATCAGGTCTCAACTGGTATCAAAAGATTGGGATCATTCCCTGCATATTTTCAGACCACAATGCTCTGAAGCTAGAACTCAATCGCAAGAGGAAATTTGGAAAGAACCCAAATACATGGAGACTAAACAGCATCCTTCTAAAGAATGAATGGGTCAACCAGGAAATT
>NW_022637417.1:0-1148 GCF_010015895.1 Lontra canadensis | reverse complement strand
TACTGAACAACACAACCCACAAAGGTGATAGTCTGCTGCTCTTGGAAGAAGTTGGAGAGCATCTTGGGAACTATAGAGGTCACATAGCAGATATCTATGAAGGACAGATTACTGAGGAAGAAGTACATGGGTGTGTGGAGGTGAGAGTCCATCCTTATTAAGATGATGAGGCACAGGTTCCAAGTCAGAGTCAAAATGTAGATCAGCAGGAATACAACAAAGAGCACTGCTAGGATTCTGGGAAAATCAGAGAATCCCAAAAGGATGAAATAGGTGATCTGTGTAATATTTCCTCCCACAATCATTGGCTTGCTGCTTCTAAAATCAGGAAAGAGAGAAGAGAATGCACAGTTGACTGAGGGGAGATGACAGTATTACAATTCCCATATGTGCTGTTTTTTCCCTCCAAGGAGTGCTGGGAAAGAATCAGTGTCTCAGTGTCCTGATGAAAAGACCCAGCTCTTCATCTCAAATTATTAGGAAGAGCGATTTTAAAAGTGCTTCAAAATAATGATGTAGTATATGTTGCCTAATAGAATTGAAATTAAAAATGAAAAAAAGTGCATTAGATTCTCAATTATTTCATAAAGTCTCATGAAATTTAAAGAGATATGTTTGAATTTGAGAACTAAAATATTATAAATGAAGTGATTATTACAGAGATCATTCATTAAAAGTTTTTTAAAACCTCTGATAATTCATTATATAACCACTGCTTTACAGGACCATAAGTAGAATCACTCTAGATTAAAACTGAGATAGCCCTTCAGGCCCACATGGCCATCTAGATAATGTTTTGAAATTTCCTCTTTTATCCTTAAGAAAAGTTATTTATCTTCTTTTTAATAATTTCACAAACTTTTATAAGAATGCAGTTAATGTGTCAACTTCTAACTGACCTGGAAAACCACATCATAACTTATGACTCTGATTATATTTTCTTGAGGCACAGTATATGTGCCAATAAAGTTATGGAACTAGTCTTCTTAGGGAAGTCTTTGTACTAAGTATACCAAAGGAAAGGCAGTATAACTCACTATTGACCCTAACATTTTTTCAATTTGGGGGAAGGTTAATACTGAAGAAACAGCATGAGAACAAATTGAGAACATTAAATGTTCAGACTTTGGAGTTTTGTCTGATACCCT
>NW_022637416.1:0-1149 GCF_010015895.1 Lontra canadensis | reverse complement strand
CCCAGCCCACACCACACACAGCAGAAAAGCAGTTTAGAGATCTCTCACCACTCCCTCACAGGCCCATGCTGCACATTGATCACTTCCAGCTTACTGCTTTTTTTTTTAATGATTTTTAAAATTTTATTTATTTTCAGCATAACAGTATTCATTGTTTTTGTACCACACCCAATGCTCCATGCAATCCGTGCCCTCCTTAATACCCACCACCTGGTTCCCCCAACCTCCCACCCCCTACCCCTTCAAACCCCTCAGGACTCTGAAAAACAGCTTACTGCTTCGTAAAGATTTTTGAATTATACTAAAATATAGGGGTTCATAGTATGTACTAAATTCAACTCAGTTTTGAGCACATCAACCCAAATCCCTATCTGTCTCTATTGTAATTCTTCCCTCCAGCATAAATAATTCCTCTGCTTTTAACAAATCTGTGCAGCCGGTCTGCAGCTCATAAGCTTTAGATATTCTCTGATACCATTTTTTAAATCTCCTGAGCCATGAACGGTCCCTGGCAGCTCTCTGCCAAGGAACTGTTTTCGCTTCTGACAATCTATGGCTCACTGAAGTTACATGGATCAAGGTAAGAATATGGGACATCCTCAGTTATCCCAGCAAATCCTGAGGGAAACGAGTGTTCTATCTTGAGGCACCACCATAGATTCGTGGGTTTTATCTAGCTGAAAATGATGGTAAAGAGGGCCCTACGCATTGGAAGAAAACTCCCGAATACATTCTGACCCTTAGATCTATTCATCAGCCGTATTGTAGTTTAAGTAGACTTTCCTAATTCTACACACAGTATAAGGGATTTATTACTTAAAATATTCTCTGGAATTGAAATACCAAGAGTGGGCCTTCTCTATTTATATTAGGGGTTTGGACCCTTTCTGTAAGGAGTAAGGCTGATAGTACATGATTTTATAAGCATGAAATGCAATCAGTAGAGAATGTGTCAAAAGCACAAAGTGAGTCATCTTATTTTTCTTTGTATCAAAACATCATAGAATTTAAAGACATTAGAAGTCATCTGCTAGATTATGGTGAACAGATCCTGTAGTGGGCTAGAAATATTCAGTTGCAGCTCGGGCCTATGAGGGAATGATGAGAGATCTCTAAACTGCTTTTCTGCTGTGTGTGGTGTGGGCTGGG
>NW_022637415.1:0-1149 GCF_010015895.1 Lontra canadensis | reverse complement strand
TGCTTCCCCCTCTCTCTCTGCCTGCCTCTCTGCCTACTTGTGATCTCTCTCTCTGTCAAATATATAAAGTCTTAAAAAATAAAATAAAATAAAACAAAACAAAATATTCCTTAATGCCCACAGTAGTTTCCTAGAGCTGCTGTAACAGAGCACCACCAACAAGGGGTGGCCTATGCAACAGAAGCTTATTGTCTCATGGTTCTGGAGGCTCCAAGTCCCAGGTCAAGGTGTTGGCAGGGTTGGTGCCTTCTAAGGGCCCTTAAAGACTATCTGTTCCATGACTATCTCCTAGCTTCCGATAGCCTCAGGCTTTTCTTGGCTTCTGGATGCCCTTCTTCCCATGTCTTCACATTGCCTTCCCTCTGTGCATGCCTCCCTTATGTCCAAATTTCCCTCTTTTTATAAGGACTCAGTCATACTGGATTAGGACTCACCTTAATGACCTCATCTTAACTTGGACATCTGCAAAGACCATATTCTCAATTAAGGTCACATTCACAGGCACCTGGGGTTAGGACTTCAGTATCTTTTGTAGGGACGCAATTCAACCCATTACAATGCTTAATAAGGAGTATGTCTTAGATCACCTCTTTCAATAAGGAAAGATTTTCTAGTTCTTGTGCGCAGATTAAATAGTAATAAAAACAGATCCCTGCTCTGAATATAACAATTTTTAAATGCTATAAAATAACATGTTAGGGTTTTATTTTTACCTTTTACCTTTACCAGTTCTGATACAACTACATATACCTTTCTGCCAATTTCATTTTGTGATATGAATTTTGTTTACAGAAGATCCACTTAAAATGATATATAGCTTAGTCCTTTATCTACTCCCAGGAAAAAAGATCCAGTTTAGACAAAAAGCCCAAAATACTATAAGTGACCAAAAAGTGACCCAGCACTACAATAATCTTCAATATTGTTCATAAATAAGTATCCATTCACACATACCCAAGAGCCTCCACACCTACTGTTCACTCTCCAGGGACACTTTCTTTCTCTCCATCCATTAGCCAGATGGCTTGCTCCTTACTTCACTCAGGTTTCTATTCCAATGCTAACTCATCTGAAAGGCTGTCCCCAACCACTGCTCCATCCTCCTCACTCCCAACACTCTTACCCCCTTCAACTGACTTTTTCTTCTTA
>NW_022637414.1:0-1149 GCF_010015895.1 Lontra canadensis | reverse complement strand
CCCAGCCCACACCACACACAGCAGAAAAGCAGTTTAGAGATCTCTCATCATTCCCTCATAGGCCCGAGCTGCAACTGAATATTTCTAGCCCACTACAGGATCTGTTCACCATAATCTAGCAGATGACTTCTAATGTCTTTAAATTCTATGATGTTTTGATACAAAGAAAAATAAGATGACTCACTTTGTGCTTTTGACACATTCTCTACTGATTGCATTTCATGCTTATAAAATCATGTACTATCAGCCTTACTCCTTACAGAAAGGGTCCAAACCCCTAATATAAATAGAGAAGGCCCACTCTTGGTATTTCAATTCCAGAGAATATTTTAAGTAATAAATCCCTTATACTGTGTGTAGAATTAGGAAAGTCTACTTAAACTACAATACGGCTGATGAATAGATCTAAGGGTCAGAATGTATTCGGGAGTTTTCTTCCAATGCGTAGGGCCCTCTTTACCATCATTTTCAGCTAGATAAAACCCACGAATCTATGGTGGTGCCTCAAGATAGAACACTCGTTTCCCTCAGGATTTGCTGGGATAACTGAGGATGTCCCATATTCTTACCTTGATCCATGTAACTTCAGTGAGCCATAGATTGTCAGAAGCGAAAACAGTTCCTTGGCAGAGAGCTGCCAGGGACCGTTCATGGCTCAGGAGATTTAAAAAATGGTATCAGAGAATATCTAAAGCTTATGAGCTGCAGACCGGCTGCACAGATTTGTTAAAAGCAGAGGAATTATTTATGCTGGAGGGAAGAATTACAATAGAGACAGATAGGGATTTGGGTTGATGTGCTCAAAACTGAGTTGAATTTAGTACATACTATGAACCCCTATATTTTAGTATAATTCAAAAATCTTTACGAAGCAGTAAGCTGTTTTTCAGAGTCCTGAGGGGTTTGAAGGGGTAGGGGGTGGGAGGTTGGGGGAACCAGGTGGTGGGTATTAAGGAGGGCACGGATTGCATGGAGCATTGGGTGTGGTACAAAAACAATGAATACTGTTATGCTGAAAATAAATAAAATTTTAAAAATCATTAAAAAAAAAAGCAGTAAGCTGGAAGTGATCAATGTGCAGCATGGGCCTGTGAGGGAGTGGTGAGAGATCTCTAAACTGCTTTTCTGCTGTGTGTGGTGTGGGCTGGG
>NW_022637413.1:0-1149 GCF_010015895.1 Lontra canadensis | reverse complement strand
CCCAGCCCACACCACACACAGCAGAAAAGCAGTTTAGAGATCTCTCATCATTCCCTCATAGGCCCGAGCTGCAACTGAATATTTCTAGCCCACTACAGGATCTGTTCACCATAATCTAGCAGATGACTTCTAATGTCTTTAAATTCTATGATGTTTTGATACAAAGAAAAATAAGATGACTCACTTTGTGCTTTTGACACATTCTCTACTGATTGCATTTCATGCTTATAAAATCATGTACTATCAGCCTTACTCCTTACAGAAAGGGTCCAAACCCCTAATATAAATAGAGAAGGCCCACTCTTGGTATTTCAATTCCAGAGAATATTTTAAGTAATAAATCCCTTATACTGTGTGTAGAATTAGGAAAGTCTACTTAAACTACAATACGGCTGATGAATAGATCTAAGGGTCAGAATGTATTCGGGAGTTTTCTTCCAATGCGTAGGGCCCTCTTTACCATCATTTTCAGCTAGATAAAACCCACGAATCTATGGTGGTGCCTCAAGATAGAACACTCGTTTCCCTCAGGATTTGCTGGGATAACTGAGGATGTCCCATATTCTTACCTTGATCCATGTAACTTCAGTGAGCCATAGATTGTCAGAAGCGAAAACAGTTCCTTGGCAGAGAGCTGCCAGGGACCGTTCATGGCTCAGGAGATTTAAAAAATGGTATCAGAGAATATCTAAAGCTTATGAGCTGCAGACCGGCTGCACAGATTTGTTAAAAGCAGAGGAATTATTTATGCTGGAGGGAAGAATTACAATAGAGACAGATAGGGATTTGGGTTGATGTGCTCAAAACTGAGTTGAATTTAGTACATACTATGAACCCCTATATTTTAGTATAATTCAAAAATCTTTACGAAGCAGTAAGCTGTTTTTCAGAGTCCTGAGGGGTTTGAAGGGGTAGGGGGTGGGAGGTTGGGGGAACCAGGTGGTGGGTATTAAGGAGGGCACGGATTGCATGGAGCATTGGGTGTGGTACAAAAACAATGAATACTGTTATGCTGAAAATAAATAAAATTTTAAAAATCATTAAAAAAAAAAGCAGTAAGCTGGAAGTGATCAATGTGCAGCATGGGCCTGTGAGGGAGTGGTGAGAGATCTCTAAACTGCTTTTCTGCTGTGTGTGGTGTGGGCTGGG
>NW_022637412.1:530-1149 GCF_010015895.1 Lontra canadensis | reverse complement strand
CGGGCGGGCGCCCGGGGCCGGAGCCGCGCGGCCGGCGGGCCCCACCCCCACCCCGCGGGGGCGGCCGGGGGCGCGCGGGGGCAGGGGGCCGGGCGCGCCGGTGACAGCTCCGGGCCGGCGCCGCGGCTGGCTCCCGGCCTGGCTCCCTCACACTCAACTTACTTCTTTCTGGCTCTCTGGAAAGGGGAAGCGCCATCTTTGCGAGGCCGGCCCCGAGGTCTTTTGTCTGCGGCTGCGGGGCTCGGGGCCGGGGCTCCGGGCTCCTCGGGGGGTGGTGGCGGCGGCTGCGGCTGCTCCGCGCTCTTGTCCTCCTCCGACGACATCCTAGTCACCAGGAAAGACACATGGATCCCGGTCCTCCTCCTGGGGGGCTCCTCCCGCCGCCGCCGCCGCGGCCGCCGCCGCCGCTGCTGCTCGGGTTCCTCCTCCCCGGCTCAGCCTCTCGCATTTCCCGCAGCCCCGGGAGCAGCAGCAGGTACCGGGAGAGGCGGCAACATGGAGCGAGCAGGACACGCACTCACACACATACGCGCGGGCGCGCGCACCTCGGCGCGCAGGGGCCGGGCGGGGGGCGGGGGGCGGCGGGCGGCGGGCGGGGCGCGGGCGGGAGGGAGGGGCC
>NW_022637412.1:0-430 GCF_010015895.1 Lontra canadensis | reverse complement strand
CGGGCGGGCGCCCGGGGCCGGAGCCGCGCGGCCGGCGGGCCCCACCCCCACCCCGCGGGGGCGGCCGGGGGCGCGCGGGGGCAGGGGGCCGGGCGCGCCGGTGACAGCTCCGGGCCGGCGCCGCGGCTGGCTCCCGGCCTGGCTCCCTCACACTCAACTTACTTCTTTCTGGCTCTCTGGAAAGGGGAAGCGCCATCTTTGCGAGGCCGGCCCCGAGGTCTTTTGTCTGCGGCTGCGGGGCTCGGGGCCGGGGCTCCGGGCTCCTCGGGGGGTGGTGGCGGCGGCTGCGGCTGCTCCGCGCTCTTGTCCTCCTCCGACGACATCCTAGTCACCAGGAAAGACACATGGATCCCGGTCCTCCTCCTGGGGGGCTCCTCCCGCCGCCGCCGCCGCGGCCGCCGCCGCCGCTGCTGCTCGGGTTCCTCCTCCC
>NW_022637411.1:0-1149 GCF_010015895.1 Lontra canadensis | reverse complement strand
TGCTTCCCCCTCTCTCTCTGCCTGCCTCTCTGCCTACTTGTGATCTCTCTCTCTGTCAAATATATAAAGTCTTAAAAAATAAAATAAAATAAAACAAAACAAAATATTCCTTAATGCCCACAGTAGTTTCCTAGAGCTGCTGTAACAGAGCACCACCAACAAGGGGTGGCCTATGCAACAGAAGCTTATTGTCTCATGGTTCTGGAGGCTCCAAGTCCCAGGTCAAGGTGTTGGCAGGGTTGGTGCCTTCTAAGGGCCCTTAAAGACTATCTGTTCCATGACTATCTCCTAGCTTCCGATAGCCTCAGGCTTTTCTTGGCTTCTGGATGCCCTTCTTCCCATGTCTTCACATTGCCTTCCCTCTGTGCATGCCTCCCTTATGTCCAAATTTCCCTCTTTTTATAAGGACTCAGTCATACTGGATT
This sequence comes from Lontra canadensis, assembly GCF_010015895.1. Taxonomy (NCBI): domain Eukaryota; kingdom Metazoa; phylum Chordata; class Mammalia; order Carnivora; family Mustelidae; genus Lontra; species Lontra canadensis. The sequence goes on along the minus strand of NW_022637411.1, from coordinate 724 downwards.
AGGACTCACCTTAATGACCTCATCTTAACTTGGACATCTGCAAAGACCATATTCTCAATTAAGGTCACATTCACAGGCACCTGGGGTTAGGACTTCAGTATCTTTTGTAGGGACGCAATTCAACCCATTACAATGCTTAATAAGGAGTATGTCTTAGATCACCTCTTTCAATAAGGAAAGATTTTCTAGTTCTTGTGCGCAGATTAAATAGTAATAAAAACAGATCCCTGCTCTGAATATAACAATTTTTAAATGCTATAAAATAACATGTTAGGGTTTTATTTTTACCTTTTACCTTTACCAGTTCTGATACAACTACATATACCTTTCTGCCAATTTCATTTTGTGATATGAATTTTGTTTACAGAAGATCCACTTAAAATGATATATAGCTTAGTCCTTTATCTACTCCCAGGAAAAAAGATCCAGTTTAGACAAAAAGCCCAAAATACTATAAGTGACCAAAAAGTGACCCAGCACTACAATAATCTTCAATATTGTTCATAAATAAGTATCCATTCACACATACCCAAGAGCCTCCACACCTACTGTTCACTCTCCAGGGACACTTTCTTTCTCTCCATCCATTAGCCAGATGGCTTGCTCCTTACTTCACTCAGGTTTCTATTCCAATGCTAACTCATCTGAAAGGCTGTCCCCAACCACTGCTCCATCCTCCTCACTCCCAACACTCTTACCCCCTTCAACTGACTTTTTCTTCTTA
>NW_022637410.1:0-1149 GCF_010015895.1 Lontra canadensis | reverse complement strand
TTTATCTTTGGGGTAAACACCCAGTAGTGCAATAGCAGGGTCATAGGGAAGCTCTATTTTTAATTTCTTAAGGAATCTCCACACTGTTTTCCAAAGTGGCCGCACCAACTTGTATTCTCACCAACAGTGTAAGAGGGTTCCCCTTTCTCCACATCCTCTCCAACACACGTTTTCTGTCTTCTTAATTTTGGACATCAAATGTGATAATTCTCAATTCAAGTGAAGAGAGAGCTCACCTTGTGACCACCTTGTTTTTGCTGGTTGTTTTCAAATAAAGTTTGGTGGTTCACAAATGTTCCTGTGTATCAGAATCATCCGGGGTGCTTGTTTAACTAGAATCTCGAGTCTCATACTTAAAAAGATTCTGATTCTGTGTTGGACCCAGAAATCTAGATTCTTAATAAGCACCCCAGATGATTCTGATACACAGGAACATTTGTGAACCACCAAACTTTATTTGAAAACAACCAGCAAAAACAAGGTGGTCACAAGGTGAGCTCTCTCTTCACTTGAATTGAGAATTATCACATTTGATGTCCAAAATTAAGAAGACAGAAAACGTGTGTTGGAGAGGATGTGGAGAAAGGGGAACCCTCTTACACTGTTGGTGAGAATACAAGTTGGTGCGGCCACTTTGGAAAACAGTGTGGAGATTCCTTAAGAAATTAAAAATAGAGCTTCCCTATGACCCTGCTATTGCACTACTGGGTGTTTACCCCAAAGATAAATATGTAGTGAAAAGAAGGGCATCTTGTTACTTTCCACAGTTTGGCTACTGTGGCCATTGCTCCTATGAACACTGGGGTACAGATGGCCCTTCTTTTCACTACATCTTTATCTTTGGGGTAAACACCCAGTAGTGCAATAGCAGGGTCATAGGGAAGCTCTATTTTTAATTTCTTAAGGAATCTCCACACTGTTTTCCAAAGTGGCCGCACCAACTTGTATTCTCACCAACAGTGTAAGAGGGTTCCCCTTTCTCCACATCCTCTCCAACACACGTTTTCTGTCTTCTTAATTTTGGACATCAAATGTGATAATTCTCAATTCAAGTGAAGAGAGAGCTCACCTTGTGACCACCTTGTTTTTGCTGGTTGTTTTCAAATAAAGTTTGGTGGTTCACAAATGTTCCTGTGTATCAGAATCATC
>NW_022637409.1:0-1149 GCF_010015895.1 Lontra canadensis | reverse complement strand
CCCAGCCCACACCACACACAGCAGAAAAGCAGTTTAGAGATCTCTCACCACTCCCTCACAGGCCCATGCTGCACATTGATCACTTCCAGCTTACTGCTTTTTTTTTTAATGATTTTTAAAATTTTATTTATTTTCAGCATAACAGTATTCATTGTTTTTGTACCACACCCAATGCTCCATGCAATCCGTGCCCTCCTTAATACCCACCACCTGGTTCCCCCAACCTCCCACCCCCTACCCCTTCAAACCCCTCAGGACTCTGAAAAACAGCTTACTGCTTCGTAAAGATTTTTGAATTATACTAAAATATAGGGGTTCATAGTATGTACTAAATTCAACTCAGTTTTGAGCACATCAACCCAAATCCCTATCTGTCTCTATTGTAATTCTTCCCTCCAGCATAAATAATTCCTCTGCTTTTAACAAATCTGTGCAGCCGGTCTGCAGCTCATAAGCTTTAGATATTCTCTGATACCATTTTTTAAATCTCCTGAGCCATGAACGGTCCCTGGCAGCTCTCTGCCAAGGAACTGTTTTCGCTTCTGACAATCTATGGCTCACTGAAGTTACATGGATCAAGGTAAGAATATGGGACATCCTCAGTTATCCCAGCAAATCCTGAGGGAAACGAGTGTTCTATCTTGAGGCACCACCATAGATTCGTGGGTTTTATCTAGCTGAAAATGATGGTAAAGAGGGCCCTACGCATTGGAAGAAAACTCCCGAATACATTCTGACCCTTAGATCTATTCATCAGCCGTATTGTAGTTTAAGTAGACTTTCCTAATTCTACACACAGTATAAGGGATTTATTACTTAAAATATTCTCTGGAATTGAAATACCAAGAGTGGGCCTTCTCTATTTATATTAGGGGTTTGGACCCTTTCTGTAAGGAGTAAGGCTGATAGTACATGATTTTATAAGCATGAAATGCAATCAGTAGAGAATGTGTCAAAAGCACAAAGTGAGTCATCTTATTTTTCTTTGTATCAAAACATCATAGAATTTAAAGACATTAGAAGTCATCTGCTAGATTATGGTGAACAGATCCTGTAGTGGGCTAGAAATATTCAGTTGCAGCTCGGGCCTATGAGGGAATGATGAGAGATCTCTAAACTGCTTTTCTGCTGTGTGTGGTGTGGGCTGGG
>NW_022637408.1:0-1149 GCF_010015895.1 Lontra canadensis | reverse complement strand
TTTATCTTTGGGGTAAACACCCAGTAGTGCAATAGCAGGGTCATAGGGAAGCTCTATTTTTAATTTCTTAAGGAATCTCCACACTGTTTTCCAAAGTGGCCGCACCAACTTGTATTCTCACCAACAGTGTAAGAGGGTTCCCCTTTCTCCACATCCTCTCCAACACACGTTTTCTGTCTTCTTAATTTTGGACATCAAATGTGATAATTCTCAATTCAAGTGAAGAGAGAGCTCACCTTGTGACCACCTTGTTTTTGCTGGTTGTTTTCAAATAAAGTTTGGTGGTTCACAAATGTTCCTGTGTATCAGAATCATCCGGGGTGCTTGTTTAACTAGAATCTCGAGTCTCATACTTAAAAAGATTCTGATTCTGTGTTGGACCCAGAAATCTAGATTCTTAATAAGCACCCCAGATGATTCTGATACACAGGAACATTTGTGAACCACCAAACTTTATTTGAAAACAACCAGCAAAAACAAGGTGGTCACAAGGTGAGCTCTCTCTTCACTTGAATTGAGAATTATCACATTTGATGTCCAAAATTAAGAAGACAGAAAACGTGTGTTGGAGAGGATGTGGAGAAAGGGGAACCCTCTTACACTGTTGGTGAGAATACAAGTTGGTGCGGCCACTTTGGAAAACAGTGTGGAGATTCCTTAAGAAATTAAAAATAGAGCTTCCCTATGACCCTGCTATTGCACTACTGGGTGTTTACCCCAAAGATAAATATGTAGTGAAAAGAAGGGCATCTTGTTACTTTCCACAGTTTGGCTACTGTGGCCATTGCTCCTATGAACACTGGGGTACAGATGGCCCTTCTTTTCACTACATCTTTATCTTTGGGGTAAACACCCAGTAGTGCAATAGCAGGGTCATAGGGAAGCTCTATTTTTAATTTCTTAAGGAATCTCCACACTGTTTTCCAAAGTGGCCGCACCAACTTGTATTCTCACCAACAGTGTAAGAGGGTTCCCCTTTCTCCACATCCTCTCCAACACACGTTTTCTGTCTTCTTAATTTTGGACATCAAATGTGATAATTCTCAATTCAAGTGAAGAGAGAGCTCACCTTGTGACCACCTTGTTTTTGCTGGTTGTTTTCAAATAAAGTTTGGTGGTTCACAAATGTTCCTGTGTATCAGAATCATC
>NW_022637407.1:0-1173 GCF_010015895.1 Lontra canadensis | reverse complement strand
TGGACCTCTGCTTGGTCACATGCCTGGGGATGTGACTGGAGGGAGGGGCACTCGGGGCTCCCGATACAGGGTGGTTCGTCGTGCTGGCTCCAGCGGTCCCCGACAGGGTGCTCTGGCATGGGCGGCCCCCCGTGTTTGGGCCCTGGCTTGCCCTGGAGCCCTGCGGGCCACTTGGGGTCCTGCTCGTTCCTGCCGTGATGCTGAGAGCCCCAAAGCTGGAGCACAGATCTGCAACATCATCTCCTCTCCCCAAACCTGGGGGTGCTGCCGAAAGCCCCATGCTGCTGGGGGCCGGCATTGTGCTGCCACCTGGGGGGCGGGGCTGCTGGCTGTTGGGCCCAGCATGGGACATGGCGCCAGGCACCTGCGGGGCAGCTGCCAAGCCAGGGACAGCGGCAGTGGGCTGTGATGTGGAGGAAAATGGCTTGTTGCACGGTGCAGCTCTTTTGCGCCTAATCAACTGCTGGGCGGGGGATGAGGGGGTCTTGGTGGCAAGGCTGCTCTGGGACTTGCTGACCAGGGTGGCGGGGCCACTAGGAGGAGAGGCCAGGACGCCCCCGCCCCCGCAGACGGCCTTGCTGGCAGTGCTGCAGCCATCTGAGCTGGACCTCTGCTTGGTCACATGCCTGGGGATGTGACTGGAGGGAGGGGCACTCGGGGCTCCCGATACAGGGTGGTTCGTCGTGCTGGCTCCAGCGGTCCCCGACAGGGTGCTCTGGCATGGGCGGCCCCCCGTGTTTGGGCCCTGGCTTGCCCTGGAGCCCTGCGGGCCACTTGGGGTCCTGCTCGTTCCTGCCGTGATGCTGAGAGCCCCAAAGCTGGAGCACAGATCTGCAACATCATCTCCTCTCCCCAAACCTGGGGGTGCTGCCGAAAGCCCCATGCTGCTGGGGGCCGGCATTGTGCTGCCACCTGGGGGGCGGGGCTGCTGGCTGTTGGGCCCAGCATGGGACATGGCGCCAGGCACCTGCGGGGCAGCTGCCAAGCCAGGGACAGCGGCAGTGGGCTGTGATGTGGAGGAAAATGGCTTGTTGCACGGTGCAGCTCTTTTGCGCCTAATCAACTGCTGGGCGGGGGATGAGGGGGTCTTGGTGGCAAGGCTGCTCTGGGACTTGCTGACCAGGGTGGCGGGGCCACTAGGAGGAGAGGCCAGGACGCCCCCGCCCCCGCAGA
>NW_022637406.1:0-1151 GCF_010015895.1 Lontra canadensis | reverse complement strand
TGATGGACGCTCCTTACCCAAAGGTGTGAACTTCCCCACTCTCCCTCAATGAACACTTAGCAGGAATGCATGGGAAGTGAAATCCACATGTTCTGTACAGTTGGTGCATGTCTTTCAGAGTCATTTCTCCCTCAAGAAAATGAATACTTCCTTTGTTGTTCAGATGAGGTATATGGTATGATTCCCACAGAGTTTAATCCTAGAAATAAATACATGACAGCCCTTAAATGTGGCTTTGGGGTTTGCCCTAATATTCTCATTCTTTGAGATATGAGTGCCTGAGAGACCATCAGATGGAGCAGGGGGATAGGAGGTCTTTCCTTATAGGGTCTAGCCAATGAGAAAGATCAGAGAATTCACCATCATGGCTCAGATGGTCCAGTCTCCAGGGAGCCCTCAGGATGATGGCAGAGAGCAGCTGATTACCAAATCTGAGATCCCTGCCATGGCCGGAGGCCACTGTTCATCTCCTCTCTGCTCTGAATCCCAGCCCTGCCACATCCTAGCTGGGTGGTCAGAGGCAAGTTGCTCAGCCTCTCTGAGAATTAGGTGCCTCATGGGAACGATGGAGGATGGGAACCCTCATTGGAGGGTTATTGTGAGGAAGTAGGTGTTCATAGATATTTCCAAGAGGTCATGGATGGTAGTTGATAAATGTGAGTTGTCCCTAGAGTTGCTCCAAAAAGTAAGCCTCCAGTTCCTTCCTGAGTCTCAGCCTGGTCATGGTTAATCTTCTAATCTGTGCACACATGCACACCTGTTGTGCCATGTCTGCCCCATCTTTCCTCCAACAGTATCATTCCATTCACAGTGATGACAAGTGGCTCTCATTGTGGCTGCCAAGCTGTGTGTGGGTGCAGCTGGGCCCCACAAGCATGTATGCCCAGGCTACTCTCTTCTGCTCCACAGGATTCTTAGTGTCACTCTCCTTTTTTGCCCTTCACCACAACCCAAAATTGTGGTCAAACCCAGAGGTATGATGACCTTGGGAGGAGGAGGTGGGATGACCTCTCCAGATCAAACCCTCTTCTTGGCCCACATCCGGGTGTGCTGTCCCTTGGATGATTGGAAGGAAGGTCTTGACCACACCTCTCCTGGCCCTTTTGCTCCCTCTGCAGGTGTTCGACCCTTCCCGGTTTGCACCGGATTCC
>NW_022637405.1:0-1151 GCF_010015895.1 Lontra canadensis | reverse complement strand
ATGTAAGTTGGGGAATGAGTGGAGACTGTAAACCTAAAAGAAAAGGGAATGTAATAAACACTGCAGTCAAGTTGCTAAAGCTGTTTCACATGGGGGTAGAAGTTAGTAAATTTAAAGCACTCTATGTGTATGCTAAAATTGAACAACTAAGTAAGCGGATTTTGTAAGGTGGAAGCCAGGTTTCTTAGGATTGAAGTGGGAGGTTACAAACTAGCAAGGGGAGACATCTACATTAATCCATGTAGCTGGGACAGTTCCTCATACTTTGTTTTTGACAATCTTGAAAATGTTGAAGAAGACTTGTCAGGTGTTTGGTAGGGTGTCTATCATTTGGGATTTGTCTGAGGTATACATGCATGTACATTCAGAGGTTATATATGTATAAATATTTTGTTGTTTCATCAGCTGAGTGGGCTTAGAAGCAATCAAACCCTTGTGGCAATGAACATACCTAACAGCAATTTCTTGGTTTCTAATACCATTTTTAAATAAAGGAACCAAGTCAACTTTGAGAAATAGCAGGTCTTAGAATTAGGGCATAGAATATAGAAGATGAGCCTGGAGAACACTATGATGCCAGAAAGCAAGGAAATCCTTAAAAATAAATCTAAACAATGACAAAGGTGTGTTGAAGGAATATAAGAGCTAACTGGAAGGGCTCCCAATGGCCAAAGCTGGCATAATTTGAACAAAATATAGCAATATTGGTTTATAACTTAAAATATAAACTATCCATAGGTACATACTGATATAAATAAATGATGAAGAAAATAGACAAATTGGTGCAGGAAGTCTTCAAATAATTTATGCACATACTTTATTTTCAAGGACACAGAGCACAATCCCACATTCTTTAAGTGTGTGTGCTCAGCATACAAAATTTCTCCTGAAAAGTAAAGTATGGAACAGGGAAAACAGTAACTTTATAATGGAGAAACTTAACAAACACTACCGCAGGTAGGTGATCAGGATTACTGTCATTAGTGATGTCATATTGATAGCATGCATCTTTGATGTGATATGACAGGAATGTCCTTTTACTTCCATGGTCATCCTCCTAAAAACCCATAACCCCAGACTAATCATGAGAAAAACATCAGACAAATGTAAGTTGGGGAATGAGTGGAGACTGTAAACCTAAAAGAAAAGGG
>NW_022637404.1:0-1151 GCF_010015895.1 Lontra canadensis | reverse complement strand
TACACCAACAACAAGACAGAAGAAAGAGAAATTAAGGAGTTAATCCCATTTACAATTGCACCCAAAACTATAAGATACCTAGGAATAAACCTAACCAAAGAGGCTAAGAATCTATAACCAGAAAACTATAAAGTACTCATGAAAGAAATTGAGGAAGACACAAAGAAATGGGAAAACGTTCCATGCTCCTGGATTGGAAGAACAAATATTGTGAAAATGTCTATGCTACCTAAAGCAATCTACACATTTAATGCAATCCCTACCAAAATCCCATCCTTTTTTTTTTTTTTTCCAAAGAAAGGGAACAAATAATCCTAAAATTTATATGGAACCAGAAAAGACCTCAAATAGGAGGAATATTGAAAAAGAAAGCCAAAGTTGGTGGCATCACAATTCTGGACTTCAAGCTCTATTACAAAGCTGTCATCATCAAGACAATATGTTACTGGCACAAAAACAGACACATAGATCAATGGAACAGAATAGAGAGCCCAGAAATAGACCCTCAACTCTATGGTCAACTAATTTTCAACAAAACAGGAAAGAATGTCCAATGGAAAAAAGACAGCCTCTTCAATAAATGGTGTTGGGAAAATTGGACAGCACATGCAGAAAAATGAAATTGGACCATTTCCTTACACCACATACAAAAATAGACTCAAAATGGATGAAGGACCTCAATGTGAGAAAGGAATCTATCAAAATCCTTGAGGAGAACACAGGCAGCAACCTCTTCGACCTCAGCCGCAGCAACTTCTTCCTAGGAACATCGCCAAAGGCAAGGAAAGCAAGGGCAAAAACAAACTATTGGGATTTCATCAACATCAAAAGCTTTTGCACAGCAAAGGAAACAGTTAATAAAACCAAAAGACAACTGACAGAATGGGAGAAGATATTTGCAAACGACATATCAGATAAAGGGCTAGTATCAAAAATCTATAAAGAGCTTAGCAAACTCAACACCCAAAGAACAAATAATCCAGTCAAGAAATGGGCAGAAGACATGAACAGACATTTCTGCAAAGAAGATATATAGATGGCCAACAGACGCATGAAAAAGTGCTCCACATCACTCAGCATCAGGGAAATACAAATCAAAACCACAATGAGATATCACCTCACACCAGTCAGAATGGCTAAAATTAACAAGT
>NW_022637403.1:0-1151 GCF_010015895.1 Lontra canadensis | reverse complement strand
ATCTAACAATTTTAAATATCTATGCCCCTAACATGGGAGCAGCCAACTATATAAACCAATTAATAACAAAATCAAAGAAACACATCGACAATAATACAATAAGTAGGGGACTTTAACACTCACCTCACTGAAATGGACAGATCATCCAAGCAAAAGATCAACAAGGAAATAAAGGCCTTAAATGACACACTGGACCAGATGGACATCACAGATATATTCAGAACATTTCATCCCAAAGCAACAGAATACACACTCTTCTCTAGTGCACATGCACATTCTCCAGAATAGATCACATCCTCGGTCCTAAATCAGGTCTCAACCAGTATCAAAAGATTAGGATCATTCCCTGCATATTTTCAGACCACAATGTTCTGAAGCTAGAACTCAATCACAAGAGGAAATTTGGAAAGAACCCAAATACATGCAGACTAAACAGCATCCTTCTAAAGAATGAATGGGTCAACCAGGAAATTAAAGAAGAATTGAAAAAATTCATGGAAACAAATGATAATGAAAACACAACGGTTCAAAATCTGTGGGACACAACAAAGGCAGTCCTGAGAGGAAAATATATAGCGGTACAAGCCTTTCTCAAGAAACAAGAAAGGTCTCAGGTACACAACCTAACCCTACACCTAAAGGAGCTGGAGAAAGAACAAGAAAGAAACCCTAAGCCCATCAGGACAAGAGAAATCATAAAGATCAGAGCATAAATCAATGAAATAGAAACCAAAAAAAAATAGAGCAAATCAACGAAACGAGGAGCTGGTTCTTTGAAAGAATTAATAAGATTGATAAATCCCTGGCCAGACTTATCCAAAAGAAAAGAGAAAGGACCCAAATCAATAAAATCATGAATGAAAGAGGAGAGATCACAACTATAACCAAAGAAATACAGACAATTATAAGAACATACTATGAGCAACTCTACGCCAACAAATTCGACAATCTGGAAGAAATGGATGCATTCCTAGAGACATATAAACTACCACAACTGAACCAGGAAGAAATAGAAAGCCTGAACAGACCCATAACCAGGAAGGAGATTGAAACAGTCATCAAAAATCTCCAAATAAATAAAAGTCCAGGGCCAGATGGCTTCCCGGGGGAATTCTACCAAACATTTAAAGAAGAACTAATTCCTATTCTCC
>NW_022637402.1:0-1151 GCF_010015895.1 Lontra canadensis | reverse complement strand
ATGTAAGTTGGGGAATGAGTGGAGACTGTAAACCTAAAAGAAAAGGGAATGTAATAAACACTGCAGTCAAGTTGCTAAAGCTGTTTCACATGGGGGTAGAAGTTAGTAAATTTAAAGCACTCTATGTGTATGCTAAAATTGAACAACTAAGTAAGCGGATTTTGTAAGGTGGAAGCCAGGTTTCTTAGGATTGAAGTGGGAGGTTACAAACTAGCAAGGGGAGACATCTACATTAATCCATGTAGCTGGGACAGTTCCTCATACTTTGTTTTTGACAATCTTGAAAATGTTGAAGAAGACTTGTCAGGTGTTTGGTAGGGTGTCTATCATTTGGGATTTGTCTGAGGTATACATGCATGTACATTCAGAGGTTATATATGTATAAATATTTTGTTGTTTCATCAGCTGAGTGGGCTTAGAAGCAATCAAACCCTTGTGGCAATGAACATACCTAACAGCAATTTCTTGGTTTCTAATACCATTTTTAAATAAAGGAACCAAGTCAACTTTGAGAAATAGCAGGTCTTAGAATTAGGGCATAGAATATAGAAGATGAGCCTGGAGAACACTATGATGCCAGAAAGCAAGGAAATCCTTAAAAATAAATCTAAACAATGACAAAGGTGTGTTGAAGGAATATAAGAGCTAACTGGAAGGGCTCCCAATGGCCAAAGCTGGCATAATTTGAACAAAATATAGCAATATTGGTTTATAACTTAAAATATAAACTATCCATAGGTACATACTGATATAAATAAATGATGAAGAAAATAGACAAATTGGTGCAGGAAGTCTTCAAATAATTTATGCACATACTTTATTTTCAAGGACACAGAGCACAATCCCACATTCTTTAAGTGTGTGTGCTCAGCATACAAAATTTCTCCTGAAAAGTAAAGTATGGAACAGGGAAAACAGTAACTTTATAATGGAGAAACTTAACAAACACTACCGCAGGTAGGTGATCAGGATTACTGTCATTAGTGATGTCATATTGATAGCATGCATCTTTGATGTGATATGACAGGAATGTCCTTTTACTTCCATGGTCATCCTCCTAAAAACCCATAACCCCAGACTAATCATGAGAAAAACATCAGACAAATGTAAGTTGGGGAATGAGTGGAGACTGTAAACCTAAAAGAAAAGGG
>NW_022637401.1:0-1152 GCF_010015895.1 Lontra canadensis | reverse complement strand
AATAGCCAAACTATGGAAAGAACCTAGATGCCCATCAACAGACGAATAGATAAAGAAGATGTGGTATATATACACAATGGAATACTATGCAGCCATCAAAAGAAATGAAATCTTGCCATTTGCGACGACGTGGATGGAACTAGAGGGTATCATGCTAAGCGAAATAAGTCAATCGGAGAAAGACAACTATCATATGATCTTCCTGATATGAGGGAGAGGAGATGCAGTATGGGGGGTTAAGGGGGTAGGAGAAGAGTAAATGAAACAAGATGGGATTGAGAGGGAGACAAACCATAAGTGACTCTTAATCTCACAAAACAAACTGAGGGTTGATGGGGGGAGGGGGATTGGGGGAGGGGTTTTGGGGTTATGGACATTGGGGAGGGTATGTGCTATGGTGAGTGCTGTGAAGTGTGTAAACCTGGCGATTCACAGACCTGTACCCCTGGGGAGAATAATATATGTCTATAAAAAATAAAATAAAAATAAAAAAATAAATAAAAAAGGTTTCTAGATGAATGACATGAGACGTGGTTTAAAGTCTCTTTTCTGATATTATTACAAATATGTGGACAATGACTACAACTGGCCAGGGTAGGGACAGGGCAATGAGGGCAAGATTGAAAAGGAGATGGAGATGCAGTTTCATGTAGGCACAGGAATCTAGGAGGGAGCCCACAGCAGTACTAGGCTGGCTCCCGGGTCTGGGTCCCTTTCTGCTTCACTGGGACCCTGGGGGATGGATCTCCCCAGCACCTGCACTCCCCCTGAGCCAGAGTGCTGGACTCCGTTTGCAGTGTGGGGCACCTTTTGTCCTTCAAGGAGGTAGAGCAAAGGATCTCATCATTCAGCTCCTGCCCGACCTCCTGTGTGGAGCTCTGTAACGACAATGCCCAAACAACCAGGCAGGCAGCCTCAGAGCCCTGTCTGGCTGCCTTTGCTGTTGCTCATACCCAGGCACTCCATTTCAGACACACAACACACCAGTATGCACACACCTCCACCAAGGAGAGAAATGAGACACAGCTTCACGGCCTTGGATGAGCTCTGAGAGAGGTAAGTGGCACCTCAGGAATCCTTTCCACCCTGCACACCATGATATTGGTGTGAACATAAAGGAATCAATCACCAGGAACCACTATCTTGAACCCC
>NW_022637400.1:0-1152 GCF_010015895.1 Lontra canadensis | reverse complement strand
GGCAGGAGAGGGAAATGGTGCCATCTAACTCCTGTGTTCTTAGACACGTATTCCACTGAATGTTTCCTCACAGGGAAACACTGCTAGACTAATGAATACTCTTCCCACTGTGTCCCCCACTCATTCTTCTGATCACTGTTTGCAGGTTGTCTGTACCCAGGTTGCTTGCGTTCCTTCTCTCCAGGAGTAGCGCAGCACCTTCTTGGCTCTATCCCAGCCAAGCCTGCTGACCTTTAAAACTCTAGGCTTTAAGACCTGCTAGTTCCAAGAACTCATGAAATTCACCCCTCTTGTTTTCCAAGCCAGGGGCTTTGGAGAAACATTCTCCTTGTGCGTTCCCTCTGTCATGCCACTTTCTCCACAACCAGGGATCCCTGCCTTCCCTAGCACTGTAATTCTTCCCTCCCTCAACCATGTCTCCAAACTTTCTGCCATCTATGATGTGGCCTCTTCTCTCCTTTAACTTGGGGAGTATGATCTGTCAGTCTTCATGGCCATTTCTGGAGTACTGAGAGTGATTTGGTACTTATCTAATTGTGTTCCTGAGATGTGATCAGTCTAGTGTCCTCCTATTCCAAGGCCATTTTCCTCTCCTGGAAATCCTTGTTGTTAGAAACCTGTGAAAAGGGGCTTGGGTGGCTTAGTGGGGTAAAGCCTCTGCCTTCGGCTCAGGTCATGAGCAGAGAGCCTGCTTCCCTACTGATAAAATAAATAAATAAATAAGATCTTTTAAAAAATAAAAAGAAACCTGTGTAAAATAAAAAAAAAAAAATTACAACACTGGAGAATACAAACCCAACACATATAAAATGTGTTGTTTCTACATAAAAAAGAATTCCAAAAGTTGAGACATAATACATTTAGAGGAACATCCCCCCAAATAAAATGCTTATAATTCAACATAATGATATCAAATCCAGAACAATGAAAACTATGAATAGTGTGCAGGAACTGAAAGAAGAAATAAGTGGAAACACATCGATGTTCTTTCACTCAAATACTTAAGACTATTGACCTATCAATAAAACTTCAATTGACCTACAGATTTAGTGTACTCTCTATCAAATTCCCAATGCTATTTTTGCAGAAAGGACAAAATGCACCTTAACTTTACATGGATGTCACAGGATAACACATACCCAGAATAATCTG
>NW_022637399.1:0-1153 GCF_010015895.1 Lontra canadensis | reverse complement strand
GTATATGCCTAAGTTTCCTCCTCTGGGAAAAAAAGGGGGTTGGATCAATGATCCCTAAGAAACTGTCTACCTCTAATGATTTCCCTATTTATCTGACAAAAGACAACTTCAACAGGGCCTGTGAACACAACAAGTTTTTGCTAACTGAGGATGATTAAATTCTTTCTAGTACTGCTAACAAGAAGCAAATGTCAGAAGTCAGCCTTAATACATGCAATAAAAAAGGGAGTCAGATATATTCTCAATAAAGTGGCAACACAATATGAGAAGTTTACATATTTTGGGAGTGACTCAGTGGAACCTGTGCTAAAACACACAAACCAGGGGCACCTGGGTGGCTCAGTGGGTTGGCCCTCTGCCTTCAGCTGGGGTCGTGATCTCAGTGTCCCTGCATCGGGCTCTCTGCTCGGCGATCTTTATTTATTTATATAATCTCTCTGTCATATAAATAAATAAAATCTTGCGCGCACACACACACACACACACACCAATTGAAGCATATTTATAAATACAAAGTAAAACATTTATTCTAGAATGATCTCAGAGACCAGTTGTCTAAACCTATCAACTAATAGAATGGGAAACTGAGGTCTGGTAAGGTAGAGAAATGACTGAGGGCAGAGTTAAAGCCACAACTCATACACTGGCCTTTTGATGTCCTAAAATTATATACTGTTTTTTCCTTCCTCTATTGTGAAAAATCACTTTCTTCTAAATACGAAACATGGGAAATTAACTGACCCATATTCCTCTATTGGCCTAAATATCTTAACTAAAAATTATTAGGCATCAGGTACATTAAAACGAGTTCATTAAAGATGCAAAATAAGAACCCTTTAAATAGTGTTACCATTTTATTTTTTTTAATTGTTTTTTAAAGATTTTATTTACTTATTTGAGAGAGAGAGAGACTATGAGAAAGAGGGAACAAAAGCCAGGGGAATGGGAAAGGGAGAAGCAAGCTTCCTGATGAACAGGGAGCCCAATGCAGGGCCCGATCCCAGGACCCCGGGATCATGACCTGAGCCGAAGGCAGACGCTTAATGACTGAGCCACACGGGTGCCGAAGTGTTACCATTTTAAACGAATGAACTGAACAATGTGTTTTTCTCATTTGGTCCTGAAATTACACTAGAGATTTAAGGGGGGGGGG
>NW_022637398.1:0-1154 GCF_010015895.1 Lontra canadensis | reverse complement strand
TATGAAGATGACTAGACCATGTCCAGCGGTGAAGTGTGGGATCTCTGGTCTTCTCTGACTGGGCCAACCTCTCCCAAGTGAGATAAGGCCCAAATGGGGACAGACATGTGGAAGACACGAATGGGCAGTGCCATGACCGTACATAACAATAGGTCTCTGGGGGCGCCTGGGTGGCTCAGTGGGTTAAGCCTCTGCCTTCGGCTCAGGTGATGATCTCAGCGTGCTGGGTTCGAGCCCCGCATCCGGCTCTCTGCTCAGTGGGGAGCCTGCTTCCCTCTCTCTCTGCCTGCCTCTCTGCCTACTTGGGATCTCTCTGTCAGATAATTTTATAAAATCTTTAAAAAAAAAATAGGTCTCTGGCCTGAAGTGTGTAGCCCAGGAAATCAACCCATTATCTACAGTTTTCTCCTTAGAAGGCATCAGACCACTATCTGGGGCATCCGGCCTAGAAAGCTAACCAATAACCTCTGTAGCAATTGGCACAAAATGACCAGGACATGATTTGTAACGGAGTCTGTGCCTGCTTTTTTTCCCTATACACACCTGAGGCCCAGCAGATACAATAGCCCTGACAAAGACCTGGGATGCCATGCCTCTAGACCAACGGCTACAGCTTCCTTATGCCAAGAGGCTCTAATTAGGGCATCCCTGAAGCCTTTCCTTCTAGCTGTACAATGTTTCCTACTCCTATGCTGCCTTTGAATCTCTCCCCAAATGCCGGTGATAGTGGCTGACTCCCCAGTCATGGAGCTGGGCCAAGTCAGGTGTACTAGGCCCACCCTGCTCTAAGGGAACCCTGCGAAGACTGGTTCTGGCCCAGGTACTACCCACACTGGTGTTTTCCTGATTTGGGTGGCTCTGGACATGCACAATTCCTCCTCCCTTTCAACTTTCAAGATTTCTCCAGCAAGGGTCTGTTTCCAGAAGTTCTCTTGTCTTTTTCTTCAGCTTTAGAAATATGAAGACTGAGGCATGACACAACCATGTGGAGTTGCTGAATAAGATTCTGGACGTCTGGGGCATAGTGTGGGCAAAATTTTAGATTTGAAGTGGGGCCATGGTAATTCAGAAAGTTTGGAACTGATGAGCATAGAGTTTTCCCGAATGCAAGAGAAAATAGGAAAATAGGTCTGGTGACCCTTGGTGAGTATCCT
>NW_022637397.1:0-1154 GCF_010015895.1 Lontra canadensis | reverse complement strand
CAGAGTTTGTGAATGAATAATTGACATGGTCTTGGAGCCCACCTCCCCCTTAAAGCACCTAGATTGCATTGAGAAGTGCTACTCCAAGTTTCAAGCTGTTTCTGCACAGGAGAACAACCACAGTGGCCTCAACCTGACTCTTCCTGCTCCATTTCCTCCAGCACTTCTGCCTAGGTACCAGGGACCGGGCGTGCTCTGCATCCTGGTCTCCAGCTGTCCTGGGACAGCCCGAGGCCATCAGAAAGTCCAGCAAAGAGATGCTTGTTTTTTTTTTGTTTCCCCCTTTGTTTCTTTGTTTGTTTCTTTTTCTTGAGTGGGGGGTGGTTAAGGAGTCCCACAAGCATGGGCTTTCCAGAGTCACAGGAGCAAAGGAGCACAGTCTCCAGGCTCTAAGGGCAAGCGCATGGATGACAGAAACCTCTCTGTCCTCCTTTTCTGTTCACTCCCACAGTGTCCTCTTTACTATTCCAGCACCCTCACCTCAGCCAGAAGAGTGCTTCTGCACCCTCCCCTGTATGTGCCTGGGACAGCCCTGAAGGTCTCATGGAGACTAGTCTTGTCGCTGGGCCCCAGACACAGTGGCCAGTGCTCTCGCATTTTCCCAGAAGACATAAACACATGAGGAACTGGTAGGAAGAAAAGGTCCTCACCATGACTACCCATCAGAAAAATGCCACCAGGTGCATAATGGGATATCCCATCGCATCAATTGGATTAGCTATCCCAGGGAACATCGGAGCTAACAAATGCCAGTGAGGATATGGAGAAAAGGGAACCCTTGGACACCATCAGGGGGAATGCACACTGGGACAAGTCATGGTGCAAAACAGTATGGAGGGTCCTGGGAAAAACATAACCAACCAACCAACCAACCAAACAACCAACCAACAATCTACCGTAGGATCCCAGAGTTCCCCGTCTGGGAACATACCCATAGACAGCCAAGGAATATGTCCAAGAACTCCCTGCACCCACCCCTATGTTCAAGAATCATTGTGTTCAACAGCCAGGACAACGAAAACATCCATGCCCTTTAGTGGATGACTGGATAAAGAAGTGTTAGCCTATATAAGAGGAGCCATAAAGAGAGGAAATCAGCCATGAGGAGAGGAAATCCTGCTAAGTGTGAAAATACTAACGGACTTTTTCTTTTT
>NW_022637396.1:0-1155 GCF_010015895.1 Lontra canadensis | reverse complement strand
TAGAACATTAATACACCAGGAAAAGGTAATTATTATCAAACATAATTGTCCATTTACTCTGTACCAGGTCCAATTATTTGCCTCTCAAAAACACATTATATCCCTGCTTCATTAGCTAGAGTAGATCTGGTCTTTGAAGCTAACACACAAATAAATCTCTTTCTTGCTTATGTAACAATTCAGAGTATAGTAGGGCAAGTCTCCTGGGCTGATGGAGACTTTGTTGTCACTAACAGGAGCTTTCACATAGATGCTGGGTGATCCACATCTTTGCTGGAAAAGTGAAACCTGTGGAGGGACATAGAGGAGGTGTTTATGATTCTGTCTGGAAGTGGTACATGTCAACTCCACTCATTGTCCAGTTCAGAAAACTTAACCCCATGGTCAGAACTGCTACAAGAGTTGTGAATAAATGCGATCTAGTAGTACGTCTGGGTAGAAAGGAGATAGCTTGCACTTACTGTTCTATTTACAAGGAGCACGGCTTGTACAAAGCCAGGTACTCCTGATATAAACACAATAAATGAACCATATCAGGCTCTTCATGAAAATGGAGGCCATGTGTGTTCACTAAACATCTCACATTGTGGACTCTTCTTGTTTGCTTTATGGGTGGATAAGCACACAAACACTTAACATGGACCACATCTCTCTTATTTTTATGTAATTGAATTTACAAGAAGATCCGGAGAATAAACAAAAGGCAGCGGCCTCAAATTCAGTCCAGACGAAAAAGGAGGCTTCATCTTCTTCCTCAGAGTACTTCTCCAGCAACTCTTTAGAAAACAAGCTCACTGGTGCTGGTAAGGAGAGTGTGTTGAAGAAATTGTGACTTAGGCAGAGGCCAGAGAGGAACTGATTGATTCTGCCCATCAGTTGATACAAGGCTGCCTGATGCGGAAACTCATGTCTGGTCTTCTTCCATAATCAACAGAAACCATCAGTTGCCAGGGAAAAGTCTTTAATAGGACTGGAGTAATCCCAAAAAGATCAGCAGAGAGCAATGCATTTTCTTGAAGAAATGCTGGGATAGGGTCTGGGTCTGAGAATGTTAGCAGAGAAACATGGAAGGGTTATGTCAGTATAAACCACCAAAACATTTATGTTGTCAGGAAGGCGTGAAAGTACCAACAGCTTTAAGTAGGCCAGAAGTGG
>NW_022637395.1:0-1156 GCF_010015895.1 Lontra canadensis | reverse complement strand
CACACCCAGGCCTTGGTCTGCTCATTGCTCCTCAGTACCTCCACAGATCCAAGACAGGATTTCCATTTGGGAACCAGGAGCCTTGCAAAGGAACTGCATTGGCATGTGGTAGAGTACTGGAAGTTTTGTCAGAGTCAAGATTCACTGAGCTCAATTGTACATAGATACTGATGCTGAGTTTCAAATACAGTGGAAGTGGAGGATGGACAGATTGTTTTGCTGTGTAGTGGTTTCATTCCAGGGAACTCTCTTTGAAATCAAGGAGATGGATGCCTGCAACAGATATAGAGTGCAGAGTACAGTCAAGAATGGTGCTCATGTTTCACTCTTGAATACTTTCAAGTTGGCTATTTTTAAGTCAAACGTCTTCAAATATCTCAAAGACACTTGTTCTATTAAGAATAAAGGCCACAGTAGGTTGGGATTTTTTTTTAGCTAGGTCAATTTTTTAGCTCTTTAAACACAATTGAATGCATCTGGAAGCTTTTGTTCCATTATGAAAACCACATTTTTTCCATCCTCATGAATGGCCAATGCAAATTCCCCATGTTTAAATATTTTAACACACACACACATATATATGTAAATAGATAGTGTATATATATATGTGTATCAGTGTGAGTTAATGTGTATGCTTATGTATGTGTATATCAATACCAAGTATGGGAAATGTTAATCTCAAAGCCAATTTTACACGGTAAGTCCTAAATACTTTATTAGTAAGTATCCCAACTAACATGCTTTTTATTTCAATGCCAAAATAGAAAAGAAATAAAGTTATAATAACTGTATTGTAAATACCATTAAAGGTATTTACAGTATTTTGGAAAGTGAAAATTCCCATCTTGACACATTAATGAATTTTCAAGTGTAATAAATTATCTTTGGCCAACTAGGCTAAAGCAAAAATCTCATAGAAACACATACACATTCATACTCACACAACTTGTTCCAGGATAAGAAAAAAGAAATTGCTTATCACCTTTGAAAGGAGTATTGGAAGTGCCAATTGGAACATTGAAAAAATTTGCAAATGTTGAAGGCAAGCTTGGAGTTGTAAGAGATACCCAAGAATTAGCATTACAACACAGTTAGCCACTCAATCCCAAAACACTGAAAATTCATTTTGACCAGGACTTTTAAGGATTGGAAAAAA
>NW_022637394.1:0-1157 GCF_010015895.1 Lontra canadensis | reverse complement strand
TCTTCTTTTCTTCATTGACTTCAATTCCAATCCGTTTCCATGCAGTGCTCATTCCTCTCCTTCAGGGGTAGGATTTTGTGATTCCTCGCCTGCATAGAACACCCAGAGCTCATCACAGCAGTACCCTCCCTAATAGCTGTCACCCATTTAACCCTTCCCCCCATACCCCTGCCCTCTAGCAACCCTCAGTTTGTGCTCTAAGTTTGAGTCTGTTTCCTCATTGGCCTTTCTCCCCTCACTATGTTCATCTGTTTTCATTCTGAAATTCTGCAGAATTCAAGTTAGAGGCTATTGGTCTTTTCTTACTGAGTTTACTTAGCTAAATCCACTGTAGATCCATCCACATCCTTGCAGATGGCAAGATTTCACCCTTTTTGAACCTGGCTCCTATTCCATAAGAAGAAGCGGGAGAATGAATATATATATATATATATATATATATATATATATAGAATCACTCATCAGTGAATGGACATTTGAACTCCCTCTATTGTTTTACTGTGGTTGATAATGCTGCTATAAATATCACAGTGCTTGTACCCCCACTGAATGTGCACTTTATGCCCTTTAGGGAAATACCTAGGAGGGCTATTGCTGGATCCTAGGGTTGTTCAGTTCTTAGCTTTTGGAGGACACACCATATTCTTTTCCAGAGTGGCTGCAACAACCCACATGCCCACCAACAGTGTAGGAGGGTTCCAGTTGTGTTTTTTTTTTTAGATTGTATTTATTTATTTGACAGAGATCAGAAGTAGGGAGAGAGGCAGGCAGAGATAGAGGGAAAAGCAGGCTCCCCACTGAGCAGAGCCCAATGCGGGGTTCCATCCCAGGACCCTGGGATCATGCTCTGAGCTGAAAGGAGGGGCTTAACCAACTGAGCCACCCATGTGCCCCCGAGGGTTCCACTTTAAGCAGAACATTCCCTGCCAGCAATTTCCTAAGGAGGAAATGTAAAACCTGTGGGATAAACTGACTCACTGAGCATCAGGCAAGCAGCCCCAGAAATTCACCCCAGGGTTCCTGACGCCAAGTCCCTTGAAGCCACCAGAATGCCTTTATCCAGGTAAATTCCCAAAGACTCTCCTTCTGACTTCACCACCCATGAAACTACAGAGAAAATACAGCATGTCCAACCATATATAGCCATTTGAGTGAAC
>NW_022637393.1:0-1157 GCF_010015895.1 Lontra canadensis | reverse complement strand
TATTTTTATTTAATTTTTTCTAAATATGCCTTTCTCTAATTCTAGATCATTCTATTTTTCTCTTTCATACCAGTCAGCTCTTTGAGAAGTAAGATTTTTTTTGTGTTAGTTTCCCTCCTTTTTAAAACTCTGTGTGATTTACAGCATTCAAAAGTTACTAAAATCGCCAGTCGGATTAAGAGAATAACTAAGTGGTGTGATCTAAGGGGCAGTATATTTAGCATAAGATTAAGTTTCCAAAATAGAATATTTGGATACTTTTAAAGACTGTTAGCAAAGTCATTATAACATGGTATTGTCTATAGGAATTTTTTTTCATATTTAATTAAAATTCACTCCTTTTATTTGGTTTATTATAAAATAAAATTAATCATCCTAATATAGACATGTGAGAATATTTAGCCAGTGTAAAAGTCTGGATAAGGAAAAAATAAATGCATAGTAGTTATACATACCAAATACAAAATAGCATTAATTCTTATCAGGAAGTTAAGTAGATGCAATTGGGAAAGAGTATACAGGATGTTCAATGAACTTGATAAAATTTTACTTTTGTTTTTATGTATTTATTTTTAAATCTTTAAATTTATTTGAGAGAGAGAGAGAGAGCATAGAGGGAGAAGCAGACTCTCTGCTGAGCAGGAAAAGCCCAGTGTGGGGCTCGATCCCAGGACCTCGAGATCATGACACGAGCCGAAGGCAGATGCTCAACCGACTGAGCTACCTAGACACCCCTAAATTTTATTTTTAAGTGGTTGTTTTCTCTAGTACCCGATTTTATATATATTCTAAAATAGTGTAGCAAACTTACACACTAGGAGTCAGCAAAGCATGTCAAGTTTAGAGTAGTCTGTTTTTGTTGCATTCCTGCAGGTCACAGGGAGCAAAGCAAGGATTAGCACACACAAGCCATGTGGCTTCATATCTTCTACATGAATATTGCGGTGGTGCTATCTGAAGGCATAGTTATTCTCCTAAAGCCCAAGAGGCCACCACCTGTGGGGTGTTTCAAACACTAGACAAGGATTTTTCTCGTCTAGAAGCATAGAAGCATTGAAGAAGAGATTACTAAGCATAGAAGCATAGAAGAAGAGATTACTAAAGTGGGACGGGGAAGTGGAGAAATCTGAGTTGCTCTCTCACTTTTTACTCTCTTG
>NW_022637392.1:0-1158 GCF_010015895.1 Lontra canadensis | reverse complement strand
AACCTTGAAAAAGGCACAGAAGGACAACATTTTGTTTGCTCCATGTTGTCTCAAGGAAAATGGCTGAAGTCAAAAGGCTGAGATAGGACCTACCTGTAAGGGTATAAATGGCCAGATGAAATGGTCCTGTGTTCATTTCTCCATCTTAGCAAATTACACTTTCCAGTGTAACTTATTGTTAGGTTATGAAGTCCATGAAGTTCAAGGAGTACATTCTAAATGTCTTAAATGCATTAATATCTTTGTCCAACCTCCCTGGAACCCACCTTCCCATATCATTGCTTCTTGTAAAACTAAACATCTTTAGCATGAGTCAGACTCTTCCCATGAGCGCCTCCTTCCAGCCCTTGGCAAACACCATTCTACTTTCTGTCCTTAAGAATCTATGTTAGGTAGGTCCTAAGAGTGGAGTCAAAGTGGGTATTTTCATGAATACTCCTTCACTTAGCATAGTATCCTCAACATTCGCCCATATGGTGGTGCATACCAATGTTTTCTTCCTCTTTACAGAATGCATACTATCCCAACGACTGTATATACAACATCTTTCCCTCCCCGGACAGATACTTGGATTCCGTTCATGGTTTAGCTTTTAGGAACAATGCTGCCACGAAAAGGTGTGCTCAGATAAGTCTTCAAGACTAAGCTGTCCATTAATTTGGTTATCTACTGCAGAAGTGCAATTACTAAAACACATGGCATTTCTAAAGTTTATTTTTCTGAAGGACTGCCTTACTAATACCACAACAATGCCCTTAAATATTCCTGTCACACACAATGAACATGGTTTCAACTTCTCTGCATCTTTGCCAACACTTGAACTTTTCGTGTATTCTAAATCTTCCCCCTGCCTGTACCCATGGCGAGTCAACTTCATGGCTGTGAAATGGTATCTCTTTGCTTGTTATAATTAGGATTTCCTGAAATATTAGTGCTGGGAAGTATCCTTTCCAATTTCCTTCCATGTTTATAGCTTCGAGGTTATTTCTCTTCCCCATATATACATTCAAACATCACATTTTTATTTATTTATTTACTTATTTATTTATTTTTTGGTGTTGTTGGGCTACTCGGATCTCTAGATATTGTGGATATTGAGCCCTGTCAGATACATGGTTTGCAAACATGCTCTCCCGACTTCTGGACTGTGCTTTCCCT
>NW_022637391.1:0-1158 GCF_010015895.1 Lontra canadensis | reverse complement strand
ACAGATCATCCAAGCAAAAGATCAACAAGGAAATAAAGGCCTTAAATGACACACTGGACCAGATGGACATCACAGATATATTCAGAACATTTCATCCCAAAGCAACAGAATACACATTCTTCTCTAGTGCACATGGAACATTCTCCAGAATAGATCACATCCTCAGTCCTAAATCAGGTCTCAACCGGTATCAAAAGATTGGGATCATTCCCTGCATATTTTTAGACCACAATGCTCTGAAGCTAGAACTCAATCACAAGAGGAAATTTGGAAAGAACCCAAAACATGGCGACTAAACAGCATCCTTCTAAAGAATGAATGGGTCAACCAGGAAATTAAGAAGAATTGAAAAAATTCATGGAAACAAATGATAAGGAAAATACAACAGTTCAAAATCTGTGGGACACAACAAAGGCAGTCCTGAGAGGAAACTATATAGCCGTACAAGCCTTTCTCAAGAAACAAGAAAGGTCTCAGGTACACAACCTAACCCTACACCTAAAGGAGCTGGAGAAAGAACAAGAAAGAAACCCTAAACCCAGCAGGAGAAGAGAAATCATAAAGATCAGAGCAGAAATCAATGAAATAGAAACCAAAAAAACAATAGAACAAATCAACGAAACTAGGAGCTGGTTCTTTGAAAGAATTAATAAGATTGATAAGCCCCTGGCCAGACTTATCAAAAAGAAAAGAGAAAGGACCCAAATCAATAAAATCATGAATGAAAGAGGAGAGATCACAACTAACACCAAAGAAATACAGACAATTATAAGAACATACTATGAGCAACTCTACGCCAACAAATTTGACAATCTGGAAGAAATGGATGCATTCCTAGAGACATATAAACTACCACAACTGAACCAGGAAGAAATAGAAAGCCTGAACAGACCCATAACCAGTAAGGAGATTGAAACAGTCATCAAAAATCTCCAAACAAACAAAAGCCCAGGGCCAGACGGCTTCCCGGGGGAATTCTACCAAACATTTAAAGAAGAACTAATTCCTATTCTCCTGAGACTGTTCCAAAAAATAGAAATGGAAGGAAAACTTCCAAACTCATTTTATGAGGCCAGCATCACCTTGATCCCAAAACCAGACAAGGATCCCATCAAAAAAGAGAACTACAGACCAATATCCTTGATGAACACAGATGCA
>NW_022637390.1:0-1159 GCF_010015895.1 Lontra canadensis | reverse complement strand
CCAGAAAGAGCTGGCATGATATATTCAGAGTACTAAACGAGAAAAACATGCAGCCAAGAATACTATATCCAGCTAGGCTATCATTGAAAATGGAAGGAGAGATTAAAAGCTTCCAGGACAAACAAAAACTGAAAGAATTTGCAAACACCAAACCAGCTCTACAGGAAATATTGAAAGGGGTCCCCTAAGCAAAGAGAGACCTTAAAACTAGTAGATCAGAAAGGAACAGAAACAATATACCGTAACAGTCACCTTACAGGCAATACAATGGCACTAAATTCATATCTCTCAATAGTTACCCTGAATGTTAATGGGCTAAATGCCCCAATCAAAAGACACAGGGTATCAGAATGGATAAAAAAACAAAACCGATCTATATGTTGCCTACAAGAAACTCATTTTAAACCCGAAGACACCTTCAGATTTAAAGTGAGGGGGTGGAAAAGAATTTACCATGCTAATGGACATCAGAAGAAAGCAGGAGTGGCAATCCTTATATCAGATCAATTAGATTTTAAGCCAAAGACTATAATAAGAGATGAGGAAGGACACTATATCATACTCAAAGGGTCTGTCCAACAAGAAGATCTAACAATTTTAAATATCTATGCCCCTAACGTGGGAGCAGCCAACTATATAAACCAATTACTAACAAAATCAAAGAAACACATCAACAATAATACAATAATAGCAGGGGACTTTAACACTCCCCTCACTGAAATGGACAGATCATCCAAGCAAAAGATCAACAAGGAAATAAAGGCCTTAAATGACACACTGGACCAGATGGACATCACAGATATATTCTGAACATTTCATCCCAAAGCAACAGAATACACATTCTTCTCTAGTGCCCATGGAACATTCTCCAGAGCAGATCACATCCTCGGTCCTAAATCAGGTCTCAACCGGTATCAAAAGATTGGGCTCATTCCCTGCATATTTTCAGACCACAATGCTCTGAAGCTAGAACTCAATCACAAGAGGAAATTTGGAAAGAACCCAAATACATGGAGACTAAACAGCATCCTTCTGCAGAATGAATGGGTCAACCAGGAAATTAAAGAAGAATTGAAAAAATTCATGGAAACAAATGATAATGAAAATACAACGGTTCAAAATCTGTGGGGCACAACAAAGGCAGCCCTGAGAGGAAAAT
>NW_022637389.1:0-1159 GCF_010015895.1 Lontra canadensis | reverse complement strand
CCCTCCCAGGCCTGACACTCCTACCTGCTCACCCTGCTGGAGACAGACCTTTGTCAATTCGCCAGGTGGCTGCAAGCAACAGGAGGCATGAGCTGCCACTGCAGCAGCTGTGGCCGGGAGTGGTCCCCATGGCCCTGCATGCCCCACACCCACGTCAAAATGCTCTTGCTGTCCCTCAGCCAGGGGCTTTGGTCATGGTTCCTGTCCCCATGGTTCCTCCCAGCCCCCCACCCCAAACAGCCCCAGCAGCTGTTCCCTTCAGCCCTGGGGTCACACCATAGACTTAGGGAGGCCCACCCAAGAGAAAGAGGGCAGATTCTTTACCTTTGCAGAAGGGAGAACAGGTCCTGAACCTCTACCAGATCTTACAGGAGACCGGGTCACAGCAGAAGGCAGGGCCCAGAGGTCTTACAGGAGGCTGGGTACAATGTCCCTATAGGGGAGACCTTTGGGGGATTGGACTCGGGAGCCCCAAACTGCACTGTCCAAGTCCACGTGCCCGCACGGTGATTACAGGGTTCATGGTGGGGATCGCTTTGTCTTTTCCAAAATGCTTCCTCGTTCATGACCTTGCTGGGGGAGGAAGGATGGCATGGCCTCAAAAAGGAATCTGAGCAGAGGTGAACAGCTTGTCCACAGTGGGATCAAGCAGTCCCGCCCCCAGTCCAGGCCCTGGGGCCCTGCTGAGTGATACCCATTTCCAGCCCCTCAGGGCTTCCTTCTGGCCCAGAACATGGGGAGCCTCTAGGTTCCCCGCTTCCTCCCGGGAGCCCCCCACCTCACACCCAGTGCTCTGTTTCCTGAGGGATGGGCTCAGGTCCTGGTGTCCTGGAGACAGTGGAGCTGGGCCATCAGAGAAGGGGGTTCAGTGTAACTGGGGCATGCAGGGGTGAGTGGCAGATGCTCACCTTTCAGAGTCTAGGGTTTCTTGCTTCTCTTGCACCTCCTTCTCCGTGGCTCCCCTTGGTACTGAGATAAGAGAACACGGGGACACTGGGCTCCGCGCCCCAACAGCAGGTGACCCAGTGCTCAGGGGTCTGACCTCCACTAGAGAGGCAGCTCTTAACCTCCAGCCCTCGGCCACCGGTCACTGTGTTTGGGATGCTGTCCCGGACCCCTCCACCACACCTGGACTCCAGCCCAAGATCTTCGGGGAGAA
>NW_022637388.1:0-1159 GCF_010015895.1 Lontra canadensis | reverse complement strand
CCAGAAAGAGCTGGCATGATATATTCAGAGTACTAAACGAGAAAAACATGCAGCCAAGAATACTATATCCAGCTAGGCTATCATTGAAAATGGAAGGAGAGATTAAAAGCTTCCAGGACAAACAAAAACTGAAAGAATTTGCAAACACCAAACCAGCTCTACAGGAAATATTGAAAGGGGTCCCCTAAGCAAAGAGAGACCTTAAAACTAGTAGATCAGAAAGGAACAGAAACAATATACCGTAACAGTCACCTTACAGGCAATACAATGGCACTAAATTCATATCTCTCAATAGTTACCCTGAATGTTAATGGGCTAAATGCCCCAATCAAAAGACACAGGGTATCAGAATGGATAAAAAAACAAAACCGATCTATATGTTGCCTACAAGAAACTCATTTTAAACCCGAAGACACCTTCAGATTTAAAGTGAGGGGGTGGAAAAGAATTTACCATGCTAATGGACATCAGAAGAAAGCAGGAGTGGCAATCCTTATATCAGATCAATTAGATTTTAAGCCAAAGACTATAATAAGAGATGAGGAAGGACACTATATCATACTCAAAGGGTCTGTCCAACAAGAAGATCTAACAATTTTAAATATCTATGCCCCTAACGTGGGAGCAGCCAACTATATAAACCAATTACTAACAAAATCAAAGAAACACATCAACAATAATACAATAATAGCAGGGGACTTTAACACTCCCCTCACTGAAATGGACAGATCATCCAAGCAAAAGATCAACAAGGAAATAAAGGCCTTAAATGACACACTGGACCAGATGGACATCACAGATATATTCTGAACATTTCATCCCAAAGCAACAGAATACACATTCTTCTCTAGTGCCCATGGAACATTCTCCAGAGCAGATCACATCCTCGGTCCTAAATCAGGTCTCAACCGGTATCAAAAGATTGGGCTCATTCCCTGCATATTTTCAGACCACAATGCTCTGAAGCTAGAACTCAATCACAAGAGGAAATTTGGAAAGAACCCAAATACATGGAGACTAAACAGCATCCTTCTGCAGAATGAATGGGTCAACCAGGAAATTAAAGAAGAATTGAAAAAATTCATGGAAACAAATGATAATGAAAATACAACGGTTCAAAATCTGTGGGGCACAACAAAGGCAGCCCTGAGAGGAAAAT
>NW_022637387.1:0-1159 GCF_010015895.1 Lontra canadensis | reverse complement strand
AAAAAAAAGAACAAGAGGCAGTACCAAAGGCTAGGGACCTAATCAATACAGACATTGGTAATATGTCAGATCTAGAGTTCAGAATGATGATTCTCAAGGTTCTAGCCGGGGTCAAAAAAGGCATGGAAGATATTAGAGAAACCCTCTCGGGAGATATAAAAGCCCTTTCTGGAGAAATAAAAGAACTAAAATCTAATCAAGTTGAAATCAAAAAAGCTATTAATGAGGTGCAAAAAAAAATGGAGGCTCTCACTGCTAGGATAAATGAGGCAGAAGAAAGAATTAGCGATATAGAAGACCAAATGACAGAGAATAAGAAGCTGAGCAAAAGAAAGACAAACAGCTACTGGACCACGAGGGCAGAATTCGAGAGATAAGTGACAGCATAAGATGAAACAACATTAGAATAATTGGGATTCCAGAAGAAGAAGAAAGAGAGAGGGGATCAGAAGGTATATTGGAGAGAATTATTGGAGAGAATTTCCCCAATATGGCAAAGGGAACAAGCATCAAAATCCAGGAGGTTCAGAGAACCCCCCTCAAAATCAATAAGAATAGGTCCACACCCCGTCATCTAATAGTAAAATTGACAAGTCTTAGTGACAAAGAGAAAATCCTGAAAGCAGCCCAGGAAAAGAAGTCTGTAACATACAATGGTAAAAATATTAGATTGGCAGCAGAATTATCCACAGAGACCTGGCAGGCCAGAAAGAGCTAGGATGATATATTCAGAGTACTAAACGAGAAAAACATGCAGCCAAGAATACTATATCCAGCTAGGCTATCATTGAAAATAGAAGGAGAGATAAAAAGCTTCCAGGACAAACAAAAACTGAAAGAATTTGCAAACACCAAACCAGCTCTACAGGAAATATTGAAAGGGGTCTTCTAAGCAAAAAGAGACCCTAAAAGTAGTAGATCAGAAAGGAACAGAAACAATATACAATAACAGTCACCTTACAGGCAATACAATGGCACTAAATTCATATCTCTCAATAGTTATCCTGAATGTTAATGGGCTAAATGCCCCAATCAAAAGACACAGGGTATCAGAATGGATAAAAAAACAAAACCCATCTATATGTTGCCTACAAGAAACTCATTTTAAACCTGAAGACACCTCCAGATTTAAAGTGAGGGGGTGGAAAAGAATTTACCA
>NW_022637386.1:0-1160 GCF_010015895.1 Lontra canadensis | reverse complement strand
TAACAGAATGAAGATCAAAAAAGATATGATCATATTAATTGAGATAGAACACAAGTATGAGCATATTGGATATATCATGATTAAAAATACTCAATAAAAGTAGCTGGGTGGCTCAGTCATTAAGTGGCTGCCTTCAGCTCAGGTCATGATCCCAGGGTCCTGGGATGGAGCCAAGCATCAGGTTCCCTGCTCAGCAGGAAACCTGCTTCTCCCTCTCCCACTCCCCCTGCTTGTGTTCTCTCTCTGGCTGTGTTTCTCTCTGTCAAATAAATATATAAAATCTTTCAAAAAATAAATAAAAATTTTAAAAAATAAAAACACTCAGTAAGTAGAGATAAAAGACACTCTCTCAACCTAATAAAAGCCATATATGTATGAAAAGCTGACTCAATAGTAAAAGACTCCAAGCTTCTCCTCTAAGATCAGAAACAATGCGATGAAGGGATTACAATACTGCCTTTGAGCAAAGTACCAGATATTCTAGTCAGAACAGTTAAGGAAGGAAAAATACATAAAAAGAATCCAAATTGTAAAAAGAAAAAGTTAAATTATCTATGTCCACAGATGATGTGATCTATAGAAAACCGTTAAGAATTCTAACTTCAATTTTTTCTGTTTTGTCATTGTTCGTATTGTTTATTTTGCTAATCTTTTTTTCCACAACACTTTCCATTTTCAAAATCTTTTATGCTCTACATGGTTGAGTTAAGAAAAAAGTTGGGGGGCACCTGGGTGGCTCAGGAGGTTAAAGCCTCTGCCTTCAGCTTAGGTCATGATCCCAGGGTCCTGGGATCGAGCCCCACATCAGGCTCTCTGCTCAGCAGGGAGCCTGCTTCCCCCTCTCTCTCTGCCCGCCTCTCTCTGTCTACTTGGGATCTCTGTCAAATAAATAAAGTCTTTAAAAAAAATAAAAGAAGGGGAAAACTACTGAAAATTAGTATTCCTTTCAGAAAAAAAAAACTACTAAAATTTAGTAGAGAAAGAAAAATACAAAAAATGTGAAATAAATATAATAGAGCAGAATAAACAATAGCAATACATTGAATGTAATGCTCATTTTTTATTGTTTTTTTTTCTTTTCATTGGTTTTTTTTTTAATTTATTTCTTTTTTATTAACATATAATGCTTCAAATAACATATTCTTTGTTTCAGGGGTGTA
>NW_022637385.1:0-1160 GCF_010015895.1 Lontra canadensis | reverse complement strand
GGAAGAACTAATTCCTATTCTCCTGAAACTGTTCCAAAAAATAGAAATGGAAGGAAAACTTCCAAACTCATTTTATGAGGCCAGCATCACCTTGATCCCCAAACCAGACAAGGATCCTATCAAAAAAGAGAACTACAAACCAACATCCTTGAAGAATACAGATACGAAAATTCTCACCACAATACTAGCCAATAGGACTCAACAGTACATTAAAAGGATTATTCACCACGACCAAGTGGGATTTATTCCAGGGCTGCAAGGTTGGTTCAACACCCGCAAATCAATCACTGTGATACAACACATTGATAAAAGAAAGAACAAGAACCATGTGATACTCTCAATAGATGCTGAAAAAGCATTTGACAAAGTACAGCATCCCTTCCTGATCAAAACTCTTCAAAGTGTAGGGATAGAGGGCACATACCTCAATATTATCAAAGACATCTATGAAAAACCCACTGCAAATATCATTCTCAATGGCGAGAAACTGAAAGCTTTTCCGCTAAGTTCAGGAACACGGCAGGGATGTCCGTTATCACCACTGCTATTCAACATAGTACTAGAAGTCGTAGCCTCAGCAATCAGACAACAAAAGGAAATTAAAGGCATCCAAATCGGCAAAGAAGTCAAACTATCAATCTTCGCAGATGACATGATACTATATGTGGAAAACCCAAAAGACTCCACTCCAAAACTGCCAGAACTTGTACAGGAATTCAGTAAAGTGTCAGGATATAAAATCAATGCACAGAAATCAGTCGCATTTCTCTACACCAACAACAAGACAGAAGAAAGAGAAATTAAGGTGTCAATCCCATTTCCAATTGCACCCAAAACTATAAGATATCTAGGAATAAACCTAACCAAAGAGGCTAAGAATCTATACACAGAAAACTCTAAGTACTCATGAAAGAAATTGAGGAAGACACAAAGAAATGGAAAAATGTTCCATGCTCCTGGATTGGAAGAATAAATATTGTGAAAATGTCTATGCTACCTAAAGCAATCTACACATTTAATGCAATTCCTATCAAAATGCCATCCACTTTTTTCAAAGAAATGGAACAAATAATCCTAAAATTTATATGGAACCAGAAAAGACCTCAAATAGCCAAAGGAATATTGAAAAAGAAAGCCAAAGTTGGTGGCATCACAATTCC
>NW_022637384.1:0-1160 GCF_010015895.1 Lontra canadensis | reverse complement strand
TGTGGGTAATAGGGAAATAGGCTGAGGTGGAGCCATGCTTTGGCAGATCTGCAGAGTGGACAGGAAATGAATTTGTATCTGAGTCAGAGGTTCCTGATACTTCATGGAAGAACAAGTATTCACACCACTCCATGCTTCACACAGAAACATAGCTATTGACAGACAAAATAGAAGTCTCTATTTGAGAGAAATCCAATACAGAGTTGTAGAAAGTGGGTGTTCCAGGGGTATCAGGTGGCTAGTGATCTAAATCTGAACTAAGTGCTGACTCCTACCTCAGGGCCCAGCAAGCTGGGCATGGAGCCCCATAACTGAGTCTACTTACAGGGAGGGAATGTCTTTTTTTTGGGGGGGGTTCACTTCCAGATACTGCTGAGCTGGGACGGAAACATCTGGATGAGTAGCAGAGGGCTTAAACCCAGTAAGATGTTGGTGATCATGGGCATGTGACTTAACCTGTTGTCACTGCCTGGTGAGAGTCTAGGCTGGTTGAGGGACAAGAGTGGAAGGAATTTGCACAGAACACCTGATGGCACATTGGATGCAGTTGGCCCACAATGGCTAGGGGATTCTCCCTGATGAGCCAATATACGGGTTGGAGGCCTTTCATTGTGAAACCCTTCTGAGCATTCTGCTAAGTAGTTAATAAGTTTCTGTGACTCAGCTATGTTTGTAGGAGGATGTTCAGGAGATGATTTTGGGCTCAGTGCTGACCAACAGGTCTTGGGTCAGCCAAACAACAAGTTATGTCAAGTTCCCAGAGGGTGGTGGGCTGTGCCTTGAGAGATTGGAGAAAGACAGAACTGTGGGTACAATGGGAATGGACTGAGAGTTAACATCTCAGGGTTTGAGTAGAGTGCTGGAGGGCAGTTGACCTGAGACTTTAAACCTTAGCCTGGTGGCCAGGGCCCTTCACAGTCTACTTCAAAGGAGCAGAGTGCTGGAATGAAACAGTGGAGCACATCAAACTATACACCTTCATCTAAGAGAGAGAAAACTTGGATTCATTCTAATATATAAGAGGGGAATTGTTGAAGGATATGGTTGTTCTATTTCCAATTTCTTATTTTTTACATACTCTCTACCCCCAGCGTGGGCTCAACCTCATGACCCTGGATCAAAAGTCACTCACTCTTCTGACTGAGCAAGCCAGGTGCCCT
>NW_022637383.1:0-1161 GCF_010015895.1 Lontra canadensis | reverse complement strand
ACTATCAAAGTCTGCCCTAAACTCAGCCCCCAGGACCGCCCACCTCAGCCTGACACTCCGCGTGACACGCGCCTTCAACTTTTCCCCATGAGGAGTCCATCGCAGTGCAGGCAGATCAGACCTGCCATGTCCCTGGGCCCTAAACCTAACCCTAGGCTGGGTTTTCAGGCTTCTGTTTCCACAGGTCTGACTCCTAAGCCCTCCATATTGAGAACCTTGAGCAACACCTCAGGACTTCAGCTTCCACCAGGAGGAAACAGGGCTGTTTGGAGCCATGCAGAACCCTCTGAGTGGGAGAAACCTGCATGCCCCCTGAGGCCACCCTGACACCGGAGGCATCCCTAGCCACAAACCCATAGCCTTATGTGCTGCGTGACATCCACCCTCACTTTATCCCCCTGGGGAGATCCGTACAGTGCAGGCAGATTGGGCATGCCATGCTCTGGGTCATAACCCTAACCCTAACCTGGGTTGTCAGGCACCTGTCCCCGGAGCCCTCCAGGTTTGGGACCACTTAGCCACACTCCGGGGCTCCACTTCCTCCCCAGGAGGAAACCATGGGGTTTGGAGCTGTTCAAAACCCTCAGAGTGAGAGAAATCTGCATGCTTCCCTGAGGCCACCCCGCATTTGGTGCCTCTTCGGCCACAAATCCTGGACCTGGCATGCCTCCTGAAACCATCCCCAACTCAGTCATTGGGGGTGCCACCTCAAAGCCAGTGGATCGGGCCTTCCATGCCCCTAGGCCCTAACCCTAAACATAGGTTGAGTTATGATGTTCAGTCCCCAGAGACCTGGACAATAAGGCCTCCAGACTGGAGTCCCTTCAGCTACAACTTGGACTCCGTCTGCCACACATGTTGAAACAGTCCCATTTGGAGCTGTGCAGAACCCTCAGAATGGGAGAAACATGCATACATCCCAGAGGCCACTCCCACCTTCAGTGGCCCCCCGACCGAAAGCCAGAGGCTGACACACCGCCTGATCCTGCACTCAACTCAGGCCCCTGCAGAGCCCACCTCAGCTCTGGCTGATGGGGCCTGCCATGCCCACAGGCCCTAACCCTAACCCTAAGTAGTCTTTCAGGCTTCCATCTGCAGAGGCCTGGCCCCCAGGCTTTCCATGTTGAGGAAGCCTGAGCCACATTCTAGCACTCTGACTGC
>NW_022637382.1:0-1161 GCF_010015895.1 Lontra canadensis | reverse complement strand
TCTGAGTCAGGACAGAGCATGGGCAATCTGGAATGCAGAGCAGGCACTGAACCCCCACTCTGAGGCTTCCAGGAGCCTGGGTTATAGCCCTTAACTTACACGGCAGCATGATGCCTGCCAGTTTCTGTGCTACAACCAGCCCACATGCATAGATCCCTTAGAGATCTGGCTTCAGAATGTGTGGCTCAGGGACTGCATCCCTGTTCTCTCCACATCCAGGGAGCAGGCTGTGCTTTGGCCCTGCTGAGGTCACAGGGTAGCACACAGGTAGTAGATTGACCTGGCCTGACACAGGAGGGGTGTTGAGGGAACATATGGCCCAGTTACCTCCTGTGCTCTTGAATGGAGAGCCCACCCATGCCCCACAGGTATCTCCCTGGACTTTGGAGCAAAATCAAAACAACCAAATGAAAGGATCCAGGATACATTTGGGCCCATTTACCTGCAGAGGTACTCTTGGTCTGTGGCTTGCTCATCAATGTCAGAGCAGGGCTCTTACTGGAGCACAGGTAGGCTGACAACCAGGCCTACTGCAGGGTTTCTTGAAATGTTTCCGCCCTGGGAGAAACACATTTGCTCACTACTCAAGTGTTGTTTGTGCTGTTGTGCTGAATCCTTCTCTGATTCACCTGCATACCATGAAAGGCTGAGTGATATGCAATTCCTGGAGTGTAGATTGTGTTGGCTTCCCTATACCTCTGTCGCTAGGGGTTATTTGGCTGGTGGGGAGGGGGCTGGGAGTAGGTATTTAGGTCTGACATGCCTTGCTTCAGAAGTGCCCCTTGAGGTTGAGCAGGAAGGCGGGGGCTGCAGTCCTATCTGGCACTTGGGTCTACATTGGTCACCATGGTGGTTGGGTTGAGGGGAGCACAGGGCCAGCCGCCAGAATCTGTGGCTCCTCAATTGCCTGTTCATGGCCTGCAACCAGGGCCTGGGGCATCTGAGTAGAGCCAGAGTCACATGGTCCAGGCAAATGCTCATAGGAAAGGACTGGAGCCAGGGAGGGAGGCGGGCAGGCCCAGGCAGCTGCATCAGACAGCCAGATTGCAGGGGAGCTGAAGTCTAGCTCTGTACTCTGTGCCACATTGGAGGGTTGGCATGTCTCAGGGCAAAAGCACACAGCAGGATTTCTGCCATCACCACAACCGTGAAGTATTAGGT
>NW_022637381.1:0-1161 GCF_010015895.1 Lontra canadensis | reverse complement strand
TGGTGGCTGTGGGGCTGCCAGAGAGTCTGGGTGAGCTCCCCATCCCCAGGAGTGCTCTGCCACCTGTCCAGCTCCACAGCAAACCCCTCCTCTCCATCATTCTCCCTTTATCTAAGTAGTTCCAGAGCTCTTGCAATGGGGTGATAAGCAGGAGCTGGCCTGCCCTGTAGAGTTCCACACCTAGCCCAGGTGGCACAATGAGAAGAAGGAAGTGACAAGGTTCAGGAGATCTGCGGGATAAAGTACTTTAGAGAGCCAACTTCATCTGGAGGTCAGGGAAGGCTTCATGGAAGAGGTGACATTTCTGCTGGGTTTTGAAGGATGGGTAAGGTTTGGGCTGCTGGGAATGAAGGGACAGGTGCTGTAGGTGAAATAGGGCATCATCTTGAATCCCCTCAATCTTGTCTTCCCTTTCTGAACCCCCAGGCTCCCCACTTCCTTAGGGGTTCTAGTCAGCTCTTTTTTTTTTTTTTAAATTTTTTTAAATTTTATTTTTTATAAACATATAATATATTTTTATCCCCAGGGGTACAGGTCTGTGAATCGCCAGGTTTACACACTTCACATCACTCACCATAGCACATCTAGTCAGCTCTTTTGCTCTCAGGAGTGAGTCCTGCGGGCTCCAGGCACCCAGATTTCCCCAGTGAACTAGTGACACTCCTGCCTGTAGCCTCGGATACCCTTTACCTCCTTGGGCTCTGACCAGATGAAACAGCGCCCCACAGGGGCAGTTTGTGGTAAAAGCCTTTCCTGGACAGGTTCAAAACCCAGGGGCGGGGAGCGGGTTTGAGCTGAGACTCATGACTCAGTCTCTCTGGCTCCCAGCCCCCCATTTGACTGCTCCTTGACCCCCAGCATGAGGTTCGGGGGCCTCTGAGCATCCCATTTCCCCTCTTCTCTCATCTCGTCTCCCCTCCCACCTCCCCCACTCTCTCCCAGCCTCCATTCTGGGAGCGTGATATGATCAGCTCCTACAAAGGGTAGTTTTTCACAGGCTGCTTCCCACATATCGCCTGACCTTCAGGATCACTGTGGGGCCTGGTGGGCGTGTGCAAATGAGCAGGGCCAGGAGAATGGTGCAGGTGTCTCTCTTTCAGGCATGTTTGGTATAGATAAGGCAGTGCCTGTTTGTGACGGTGATGTCACTGCACAAAGCCC
>NW_022637380.1:0-1162 GCF_010015895.1 Lontra canadensis | reverse complement strand
TGGTGTAGCTGATCCATTCCTTAGATCCATTCCTCAAGTCCTTTTTTTAAAAAGATCTTATTTATTTATTTATTTATTTGAGAGAGAGAGAGTGAGAGAGAAAGTAGATTCCCTGATGAGCAGGGAGGAGCCCGATGGTGGGGCTTGATCCCAGGATCCTGAGATCGTGACCTGAACCAAAGGAGGCACTTAACCAACTGAGTCAACCAGGAGCCCCTTCTTCCTCAAGTCTTGAGAGGTCTTAACCTTCCATATTCCCAGCCACATTCCCCATCCACTATCACTCCATCATCACAGTGTTCTGGGATAAGAAGATACTTAGAAGCAATATAATCATCTCTCTTCCAGTGATAGACAACTCTCTGCTCTGCCAAGTGCAATCCTGCTCACTACCCCTCCAACTTTACACCTCCTGTCCAACAAACCAGTAATGGGCAGGGAAGAAATCCAGAATGTGAAGGGGTTCGATGGGCATCTCCTTCCTGGGCACTGGCCAGATTACAATTGGAAAAGACTCTCAAAATTGCTTGCTTGCAATCAGGGCATGGAGAGATCAAAGGCAGTCCACTACCTGCCTTTATCGGAGATGAAAACATAGTTAGCCATTTCCAAGACTCTGAGAGGATAGCTGAGCATGTTAGTGCTTCAGAACTTGCCCAAGGCAAAAACGATGATTTTTCTAAAAAGTTTTCTCTTTCTTAACACCCTTTTCCTTTCACACAAAGCATGGATCGAACTAGTTTTTAACCGATGATTTCAGCTTTTGAAGACTCAAAAGATTTAAAGACCCACTACCTTGTTAATAATGGTGTGTTAGGCCAGTGGGGTATAACCAGAGGAGTGGGGTAAGCTCAGGATCCTGAAGTTTATTCTGTTTGAATTTTCCTGTCCCCACTTGTCTTGAATCCACCCTGAAACAGCTGGGCTTTCATGAAGAAAAATCCAGAAGGCAAACAATTCATTTAGCTTTGCAATCAGAGTCTAAAAGCTGTGGAAAGAATTTCACATTTTCCTCCAGGAAGGGAAAAAGTATAGTCTGCTCAGTCTCCAATCAAGCCTTTTTATGACATATGGATCAACTAAGTTCTTTTTTTCCACAGAGGTCAACTTTCATTATCAAGCCTTTTTATGACATATGGAACAACTAAGTTCTTTTTTTCCA
>NW_022637379.1:584-1162 GCF_010015895.1 Lontra canadensis | reverse complement strand
GAGGAGTGAGCTCTCAGCTCGGGGTTACCTTGAACCGGTCGCAGGCTTGGTCAGCTCGGAGTGCGGCCGGAGGCCAGGGTGACGGGAGTAATTGGGCGCTGTTCTCTGAGGGCGCACTGAGGAGTGGGGCCCCGGGCTCTCGGCTCCTCTGGGCCAGAGACTGGGAGGCTGCCATCTTCATTCCCGTCCTCCGGAACTCTACGGAAAGCGCTCGGGGAACAAAAGCTCCCGAAAGCGAACCCGAGCGGATTACTCAGCCCGGCCCCGGGTAAGTGCGGTGCAACTCCGCCTGGGGCAAAGACACTTGAGAATCACTACAACAGGCCCCTCCCCCAGAAGATCAACAAGAAACCCAGCCAGGACCAAGTTCACCTACCAAGGAGTGCAGTTTCAATACCAAGGAGAGCAGCGGAATTCCGGAGGAGGAGAAAGCAAAGCACGGAACTCATGGCTTTCTCCCCATGATCCTTTAGCCTTGCAGTTAATTTAATTTTTTTTTTCTTTTTCAATTTTTTTTCCTCTTCTTCTGCCAAATTTTAACTTTTACCCTTTTCTTTTTTAACGTTTTTTAACTAGTT
>NW_022637379.1:0-484 GCF_010015895.1 Lontra canadensis | reverse complement strand
TTTTTTTTTTTTCCTTTCTGAACCTCTTTTTATCCCCTTTCTCCCCCATCACGATTTGGGATCTCTTCTGATTTGGTTAAAGCATATTTTCCTGGGGTTGTTGCCACCCTTTTAGTATTTTACTTGCTCCTTCATATACTCTTATCTGGACAAAATGACAAGGCAGAAAAATTCACCACAAATAAAAGAACAAGAGGCAGTACCAAAGGCTAGGGACCTAATCAATACAGACATTGGTAATATGTCAGATCTAGAGTTCAGAATGACGATTCTCAAGGTTCTAGCCGGGCTCGAAAAAGGCATGGAAGATATTAGAGAAACCCTCTCGGGAGATATAAAAGCCCTTTCTGGAGAAATAAAAGAACTAAAATCTAACCAAGTTGAAATCAAAAAAGGTTTTAATGAGATGCAGTCAAAAATGGAGGCTCTCACTGCTAGGATAAATGAGGCAGAAGAAAGAATTAGCGATATAGAAGACCAAATG
>NW_022637378.1:0-1162 GCF_010015895.1 Lontra canadensis | reverse complement strand
CCACTCTGGGAAACAGTATGGAGGTTCCTCAAAAAGCTGAAAATAGACCTACACTACTACCCAGCAATTGCACTACTGGGTATTTATCCCAAAGATATAGATGTAGTTATCCAAAGGGATACCTGTGCCCCATGCTTATAGCAGCAATGTCCACAGTAGCCAAACTATGGAAAGAGCCTAAATGTCCATCAACAGATGAACGGATAAAGAAGATGTGTCTCATATATATGCATATCAATATGCATATAAAGATATGTATATATCTTTATGTATATAAATTATGTATATATGTATGTATATATGTATATATCTAT
This sequence comes from Lontra canadensis, assembly GCF_010015895.1. NCBI lineage: Eukaryota > Metazoa > Chordata > Mammalia > Carnivora > Mustelidae > Lontra > Lontra canadensis. The sequence continues at coordinate 848 of NW_022637378.1, read as the reverse complement.
ATGTATATAAAGATATGTATATATGTATATATAGATATGCACATATATATATACACACATATACACATGTGTATATATACATATATATTACACACACACACAATGGAATACTATGCAGCCAACAAAAAATGAAATTTTGCCATTTGCAACAACATCGATGGAACTAGAGGGTATTATGTTAAATAAAATGTCAATCAGAGAAAAACATTTATCATATGATCTCAATAATACGTGGAACTTAAAAAATAAGACAGAGGATCATAGGGGAAGAGAGGAAAAAATGAAACAAGATGAAACCAGAGAGGGAGAAAGACCATAAGAGATTCTTAATTTCAGGAAACAAACCGAGGGTTGTTGGGAGTGCGGGGAGGTTGGAGGGATGGGGTGGCTGGATGACGGACACTTGGGAGGGTATGTGTTATGGTGAATGCTATGAATTGTGTAAGACTGTTGAATCACAGACCTGTACCCCTGAAACAAATAATACATTATATGTTAGTAAAAACAAACAAACAAACAACAACAACAACAAAACTCAGGTCTAGAAGTGGATGAGAACCCTTAGGTATTGTTCCTTAACTGCAGCAAATGCAGAACTCTTTATCTGTAGACCCAGGTGCTAGAGAGATATACTGTCCCTTCCTCCACATCCAGCGTACAATGTTGGACTGAGCATACAATAAATGCTATTGGTATTACTATTCAAAGGTACAGAAAATGAGAGATGCAAAGGGGTTACTGGTCCATAGCAGCTCTGAAACTCAGCCAAGCAAATGTTGGACTTGGTCCTACTAAAGCCTGGAACTGACTTGTCATGTCTCCTGGTCCCTCATCTAAGCCCTTGGTTT
>NW_022637377.1:0-1163 GCF_010015895.1 Lontra canadensis | reverse complement strand
CACAGTTTTCTGTGCTAATCTAAACAAATATTATAATTACTGTTTAAATTTTATATTGCTATCATCGCTATAGAATCTAAATTTATATAGACCAATGTAATTTATAACATTTACCAAAATAGGTGGGTCAGTAGGTGGTACCTGTGATCAGTTTTACCGACTCTTAAAGAGCTAGTATAGGAATTTCATTTCCTTACCTAGAATTTCTGGTTATAGAGGAGTAATTTTATATATAGTTGCCATAAAAATACTAATAAGGGCTTTTATACCTTCATTCATTGCCTTTATCCCTAAACTATATTCTTCTATATAGATTTTATATACCTCAGTTGGGAATTTTCTTGACACAAAGCTTGGGCAGAAGAAATGTAAGTTTAGTTTTTACCTTGACCAGATGTCTTTTAGCCTTCTTTTAGTATATTGATATTTTTGAATATTTAGAAAACGTATTTTAATAGATAAAGGGCCAGATATCTTTTTATATATGTAATTATTTTTCTATTTTTTGGAGAGGACTTTTTTTTAAAAGATTTTATTTATTTATTATTATTATCTTTAAAGATTTTATTTATTTATTTGACAGACAGAGATCACAGGTAGGCAGAGAGGCAAGCAGAGAGAGAGGAGGAAGCAGGCAGAGAGCCCAATGCGGGGCTCGATCCCAGGACCCCGGGATCATGACCCGAGCTGAAGGCAGAGGCTTTAACCCACTGAGCCACCCAGGCGCCCCAAGATTTTATTTATTTATTTATTTGAGAGGGAGTGTGTGAGAGAGCACAAGCAGAGGGAGTGGCAGAGGGAGAGGGAGGAGCAGGCTCCCCGCTGAGCAGAGAGCCTGATGTAGGGCTTGATCCTGAGATCATGACCTGAGCTGAAGGTAGCCGCTTTACTGACTGAGCCACCCAGACGCCCCCAGATCTCTTTATAAATATAAATTTTGAAGCTTAGCATTCACACAAAACTGTACAAATCACAAATCTGTACCTTAGTAAGTTTTCACACAGTGAACTCAGTATATTATTGGCACCCAGCTCAAGAAGTGAAATATTACCAGAAACTTCCTAGTGTCCCTTTCTTCCTACTGCAAGCGTATCGTTGTTCTGCCTCATAACATGTATTAATTGGCCTGTGTTTGAACTTTACATAAACATAATACATGTAGC
>NW_022637376.1:0-1163 GCF_010015895.1 Lontra canadensis | reverse complement strand
TGGTGCAACCACTCTGGAAAACAGCATGGAGGTTCCTCAAAATGTTGAAAATAGAACTACCCTATGACCCAGCAATTGCACTGCTGGGTATTTACCCTAAAGATACAAACGTAGTGATCCGAAGGGGCACGTGCACCCGAATGTTTATAGCAGCAATGTCCACAATAGCCAAACTATGGAAAGAACCTAGATGTCCGTCAACAGACGAATGGATAAAGAAGATGTGGTATATATATACAATGGAATACTATGCAGCCATCAAAAGAAATGAAATCTTGCCATTTGCGACAACGTGGATGGAACTAGAGGGTATCATGCTTAGCGAAATAAGTCAATCAGAGAAAGACAACTATCATATGATCTCCCTGATATGAGGGAGAGGAGATGCAACATGGGGGGTTAATGGGGCAGGAGAAGAGTAAATGAAACAAGTTGGGATTGGGAGGGAGACAAACCATAAGTGACTCTTAATCTCACAAAACAAACTGAGGGTTGCTGGGGGGAGGGGGGTTGGGACAGGGGGGGTGGGGTTATGGACATTGGGTAGGGTATGTGCTATGGTGAGTGCTGTGAAGTGTGTAAACCTGGAGATTCACAGACCTGTACCCCTGGGGAAAAAAAAATATGTTTATAAAAAATAAAATTAAAAAAAAAAAAATAGAGTGGTGTGAACTTCTAGCTTTATGTCAACCTCTCCCAAAGCCCTGCTAGACCCAGAGCCTCTTCTCCTGCTCAACAACACAACTTTTAAAAAGGTCTAAAGAGTGCTGGGCTGGAGCCAGTTATGAAAAGGCAGGGTCCACCTTGGAAATTCTGATTTCCCAGCTCTAATGAGTGGAAATTCACCACACTTCTACTCCAAAGTGGCATTGCTTTTCCAAAGGGGCAAAATCATAAATAATTTCAATAACTCTTAGTCTGTTCTTGGAATGTTTCATGAGAAAAGGTAAATGAAGCTTAGAAAGAAATTGCCTTTATGAATTTCAAAGAGTATTGATAAGCATTTATTCTGAATTTCCTTTTGTTTCATTTTCTGTTTTTATAAAATCCTCTGGAAGAGCACTGCTAAAATAAAGTAGCTTCTAATCACCTATGTTTTGGCTTAAATATATGTTAATAGTCACCTTATTTGGCTCTTAAATGAATTAGATTTTATTTTTTAT
>NW_022637375.1:700-1164 GCF_010015895.1 Lontra canadensis | reverse complement strand
ATATTACATATATCTTCAAAGCAGAACCAAATAACAAATAGTTGCCACAAATACATATCTGTACCGACAGAACACTTGGGATCTACTCTTTTTCTGGGCCGTAGATAAGTATCAGGATAATAATATTTGCTTACCACCACAACATCCAAAATTTCAACAACACAGTTACTTGTAAAACAACATATCTGTGTATAGAATTGTTAATAACTATATGTGATTCTTTTTAAAGATATAAAGTATGTATCACAAGCCATATCCCTCCAAAAATAATAACACTGCTCCCTCCAAAAATAATAACACATATTCAATAAAATAACAGATAAAAAATTTTAATATATCAGTCCGTGGCATACATACATGGACACCTCTAATTAATGCCTACTTTCCATAAATGGCTATCATGTACTGAAAAAGAAAGTACTCCTACAGGATATACAAATAATGTTTGTTTTGTTTTGATTGTT
>NW_022637375.1:0-690 GCF_010015895.1 Lontra canadensis | reverse complement strand
TTTTCCATTCAGATTTAATTAACTAACCTACAGTGTATTATTAGTTTCAGAGATAGAGCTCTGTGATTCATCAGTTGCAAATAACACCCAGTGCTCATTCCATCAAGTAGCCCACTTAATGCCCATCACCCAGTTGCCCCAGTCCCATACTTCCCTCTGCTTCAGCAACCCTTAATTTGTTTCCTTTGATTAAGAGTCTCTTATGGTTTGTCTCTCTCTCTCTGATTTCTTCTTGTTTTATTTTTTCTCGGTTTGTTTCTTTCACTAACCAGAATCATGCTGTATGTATTGTTCTTATGTGCCTGTTGGAGATGTGCTCATCCAAACATTCTGCTTTTACCCATTCTATATTCCACAGAACTAAGTGTCACTGTATGGGCTGCTCCATTCTGCTGTCATAATTATGCCCACTTTTGTACACAAATTGAATTTGAGGAGAAGAGTGTCAGTTTGAGTCCTTGGCAATCTAAGAGAAAGGTGTGTTGACTTGGCATTGACATTTAGCAGGCCATGCATGCTCATTTGGGCAGGAGGTTAGCTGGACTGTGAATTTTGGACCCACAGGCCGATGGCATCATGTGTGGGTGACAGGGATGTGGCTGGTTTTGCTTTTAAATTTGTTTTTCTGTGAAAATATATATCCCCATCTATTCTAAATGAAAGCCTTGATGGATAGAGTATTCTTGGCTG
>NW_022637374.1:0-1164 GCF_010015895.1 Lontra canadensis | reverse complement strand
GGCACCAAGAGTTTTGTCTGTGGGCACAGTGATCCCAGAGTTGAAATTGTTTACTTACCCAAGTTACTCATTACACTATGCACATGGACTGCTCTTTTATCTGTAGTCCCAAACTAGCAGAGGGCCAGATATGCTACAAATATTTATAGAAATAAAATTAAATCCTCCCTCATTAAATACTTCTCAGCCTTGCAAGGCTGAGAAGTCATTTTACTTCATCCCCAATAACCCTAAGGAATAAGAAAGAGTAAGATTTCTGGATTCGCCAAACAGTGTTGTTAACTATAAGGACTAAGTCAAACTCAGCTGACCTGGGTTTTAGTCCCACTCCACCAGCTCAGCAAATATTTTTTTTTTTTTTAGTTCTGCTTCCTCATGTATTAAAGAAAGGGACTGAGCTCTCTAATTTTGTGATCTTTCTTTTCTGATTCTATGACTTAAATACCATTTACAGAATAAAAATGCACATTTTGAATCTGTGTGAAGTACACAATTCTAAAAGCCCATTTGGATGGATTGCTTCTATAGGAGAATGAAATAGAAGGGAAAGTAGATTGGTAATCATTAAATATCAGAGTGACCACTGAGAGAAGCTGCTAGGTATTTCCTGTATGTTTCCCCCAAGCCATACTCACCATTCCCAGCCATTATTTCTTAGCCTCCCTTGCAGCCAAATCTATCTAACTAACTCTGGGCACTAAAGAGTGATGATGAAGGATTGTTCTCTTAAAGGAGCGTGACCAACATTTTCCATGGTCCTGCTGGCTGGACCTCAAGAGCTAGACTCACTGAACCACACTTGGGAGTTGAGTGTTGAGCATGGCAGAGACACAGGACAGTGTCCATTTCTCTGGCACTACCAACTATACCTGCTTGTATTTCTACATGAGAAAAAAATTTCTTGTTCAAACCATTGAGATTTGGGGTTGTTATGGAAAAAGAACAAACAAAAACACACCAACAAACCCACAACCCAACAGTATTCTTAGTAAGAAATACTAATATTTTATTATTTTCAAAGTACAATGGGAAGATGGTAATTTTGCTGAAGCCATTTTAAAGTTTGCTTGAACCTTTAATAAAATAATTTATGAAATTTACTATACAATCCAGAACTAGCTACTTGAAAACTTCATATTCTACATTCCACTTTATTATGAAGAA
>NW_022637373.1:556-1165 GCF_010015895.1 Lontra canadensis | reverse complement strand
TCTTCTTTGCAGAAATGTCTGTTCATGTCTTCTGCCCATTTCTTGATGGGATTATTTGTTCTTTGGGTGTTGAGTTTGCTAAGTTCTTTATAGATTCTGGACACTAGCCCTTTATCTGATATGTCGTTTGCAAATATCTTCTCCCATTCTGTCAGTTGTCTTTTGGTTTTGTTAACTGTTTCCTTTGCTGTGCAAAAGCTTTTGATCTTGATAAAATCCCAATAGTTCATTTTTGCCCTTGCTTCCCTTGCCTTTGGCGATGTTCCTAGGAAGATGTTGCTGCGGCTGAGGTCGAAGAGGTTGCTGCCTGTGTTCTCCTCAAGGATTTTGATGGATTCCTTTCTCACATTGAGGTCCTTCATCCATTTTGAGTCTATTTTCGTGTGTGGTGTAAGGAAATGATCCAATTTCATTTTTCTGCATGTGGCTGTCCAATTTTCCCAACACCATTTATTGAAGAGGCTGTCTTTTTTCCATTGGACATTCTTTCCTGCTTTGTCAAAGATTAGTTGACCATAGAGTTGAGGGTCTATTTCTGGGCTCTCTATTCTGTTCCATTGACCTATGTGTCTGTTTTTGTGCCAGTACCATGCTGTCTTGATGATGACA
>NW_022637373.1:0-456 GCF_010015895.1 Lontra canadensis | reverse complement strand
GGAAGATGTTGCTGTGGCTGAGGTCGAAGAGGTTGCTGCCTGTGTTCTCCTCAAGGATTTTGATGGATTCCTTTCTCACATTGAGGTCCTTCATCCATTTTGAGTCTATTTTCGTGTGTGGTGTAAGGAAATGATCCAATTTCATTTTTCTGCATGTGGCTGTCCAATTTTCCCAACACCATTTATTGAAGAGGCTGTCTTTTTTCCATTGGACATTCTTTCCTGCTTTGTCAAAGATTAGTTGACCATAGAGTTGAGGGTCTATTTCTGGGCTCTCTATTCTGTTCCATTGATCTATGTGTCTGTTTTTGTGCCAGTACCATGCTGTCTTGATGATGACAGCTTTGTAATAGAGCTTGAAGTCCGGAATTGTGATGCCACCAACTTTGGCTTTCTTTTTCAATATTCCTTTGGCTATTCGCGGTCTTTTCTGGTTCCATATAAATTTTAGGATTA
>NW_022637372.1:0-1165 GCF_010015895.1 Lontra canadensis | reverse complement strand
GAGTACATAGAAGTAAATAAATAGGTTAGTGATCTTTTTTCATTTTACGTAATGATGATTTTTAATTCCCTTTCATGGCCTTCTTAGTTTTAAGTAAAATGTGCTCTTCATTATAATAAAAACAAGAGTTTCTTGAGGCAAGATGACTTTATAGGTTTTTCTGATGAAAACAATACCCTTGTAACCAAAATCACACCCTTCCAATGACTGTGGGCATCTTTAAATATTAAGGAAGTCAAACTTTCCAAGCCACAAAGTGTAACCAGATAATTTTTTTGTTTATTTTCATAACAAACCAAATACTAAAAAAAAAAAAATCTTCATTATGTCTATGAAGAAATAGAGGATCACAGATCCTATCCCTGCAGTGTTTAATACGTGTAATACTTTATGAACATGACTTCTGTTCATGTACTAACAGCTCCCTGAGAGTAACTGCTTACCTTTGGGTCTTTGCAGCTTTTCCATTCAGTAATTGCTTTTATTAAGTGAAAGGCAGAAATAGCATCTAATATAGAATGTTCAGAATACTCAAGGAAAGCCACCTTTAATAAATTTCATATTAAATCTGTGAATATTCCTCAGAGTTTAAAGCAGACATAAGGAAATTAGAGCTGTGTAATGAAATCATGGTATCATCTATCTGCTCATCTATTTATAACCTGTTTTCATAAATATTTCTCTGTGATTCAGTAAGCATTTCAGACATGCTAGAAATTGTGTTATAAGCTTTATTTCCTTATTCTCATAACAACACATACTTAAAAATATCATATCCCTGTAATATCTTTGAAGAAAAAGATGATAACAAATATTCCTTTATCTGTTTTGAGGTAGAATACAAATAAGAAGCGTGACTTCATAGCATAATTAATTAAACCTTAGACCATATTGTCTGCCCCAAAATACTGTCATGAATATTCATGTATAACAAAAGTATTCTGTTGAACTTCTGACAAATGCATCTAACTTGCCTCAATGCTAGTTGACTTAAGTATGTTACATTAGAAAAATACTTTTCTCTTTCTAAATGCTAATAGTTCTATTCACTTTTCTATTTTCTCTTTCTTATCCCTGAAAAAGGAAAAAAAAGCAGAGACCAACACGCAGGCGGGATTTAGGGCAGTGCTGCCCATAATATTTTCTGTAATTATAGTTTTGTTCT
>NW_022637371.1:0-1165 GCF_010015895.1 Lontra canadensis | reverse complement strand
CCCGAGCGGAAGGCAGAAACAAGTTCTTTTGAATATGGAGAGTTGCCTTGGGAACTGACATCCTATGGGGGGGAGGGGAAGAGAGGAAATAGAGGCTCAAGTAGGTTTTGAAGGGCCAGGCCTGGATGTGGTAGATACCACTTTTGCCTGTGGTGCACTGGTCAGAACTCAGTCACCAAGCCCTGCCTAAATGCAAGGGGGACTACTGGGCAGCCGGTGCCCCACTGTGACTCCCTGCTATGGACGGGAGCAGAACTCTGGTAGACAGCCAGCATTTCTGCGGCAAAGTAAGGTTCCTGGCAGCCCCCCACCCTGACCTATGTATCAGCATCACTGTGGTGCTTTCAAAAACGCATGGGTTTTTGAACCGCATACCCAGGGCTGGGTCTGCGGCCCTGAGCATTCTGACTCAGTGGGCCTGGGATGGTGCCTGGGAGAATCTGTACTTTCAAAGGCACAGCCTGGGTTGAGAGTCACTGGTATGCTCAGGAGTTTATACCCCTGAGACTATTTCTTAGCAGTTTTTAAAATTATTTCTTAGCCTTCTCATGGTGAACAGTGCTCTTTAATTGGCTTCACTTTTGTATCTCCTGGTAAAATAGTTCTTGCCATGATCAAAGGAGGCTAAGAAATAATTTTAAAAACTGCTAAGAAATAGTCTCAGGGGTATAAACTCCTGAGCATACCAGTGACTCTCAACCCAGGCTGTGCCTTTGAAAGTACAGATTCTCCCAGGCACCATCCCAGGCCCACTGAGTCAGAATGCTCAGGGCCGCAGACCCAGCCCTGGGTATGCGGTTCAAAAACCCATGCGTTTTTGAAAGCACCACAGTGATGCTGATACATAGGTCAGGGTGGGGGGCTGCCAGGAACCTTACTTTGCCGCAGAAATGCTGGCTGTCTACCAGAGTTCTGCTCCCGTCCATAGCAGGGAGTCACAGTGGGGCACCGGCTGCCCAGTAGTCCCCCTTGCATTTAGGCAGGGCTTGGTGACTGAGTTCTGACCAGTGCACCACAGGCAAAAGTGGTATCTACCACATCCAGGCCTGGCCCTTCAAAACCTACTTGAGCCTCTATTTCCTCTCTTCCCCTCCCCCCCATAGGATGTCAGTTCCCAAGGCAACTCTCCATATTCAAAAGAACTTGTTTCTGCCTTCCGCTCGGG
>NW_022637370.1:0-1166 GCF_010015895.1 Lontra canadensis | reverse complement strand
TTTGTGTGTGGTATTTTGTGATAACAGCAATAGGTGTTCTACATTATTCTCACTACTCAATTAAAGCAGGATTCATTATAACGTCCCCTTTAATGTGCAAAACTCCTTTTCATTATAAAGCGAACAACACAAAATTATTTTTTTCACTATTCACTCCAGTCCAGTTTCCGAGGATCTTCAGTTCTCTTTGTTCTGTGCTGGGTTTTAATAAATGATATTACTTTTGTAAATTAAAAGCAATAAATGTATTTTTCAAGAGTCTTATTCAACTGAGTTAGCATCTAATGTTTCAATTCTTTTCCCGAAGTGTATCACATAAGACTTTAATGATGTTAAATATAATGCATGTATAATACTGAAACCTGAGAGGACTTAGTAATATTACCTTTTGTAGACCCAACAATAGTAAACCCTATTGTAGACCAAATGTCATCCACTCTACAGTCTGTAACTTTAAGGAAAAACCTAAGGAACTCGAGCTGTGGATGATCCCAGATATTTGCAATGCTTGGAGGATGAAAAGTCAGCCTTTCAACTTCACTGATATTCGTTTCTGAAAAGAGTGATGAATAAACATGAATCTGATGAATCCAAATGAGGTCTACGACCCTATCCCACTTTGGGTACCATTTATGAGCCTCTCCTACCCTTGCTATTACTTTTCCCCTCAACCTTGGATGGCAGTGAGATCAATAATGTAGCTCAGAGTTATGGTGAGAAAATCTCTTCTACACAAATTCTATGTAAAATTTTGGAAAATTAAAAATCTAATAACTTATATTTGGGCTGTGTCAAAATGTCCCCATATCAACATGGGGACAGCATGCCAGTCTTGGAAAGAACCATGTATCCCTTTTCATTTTCCTTATATAGCCCCCATTTGCCACAGTGCAAGGTACACAGGAAGTATACAACATATATTGCGTGGGTTCATACATATCATGCTTACGTTGTTGCAAATTATTTGGCATTAGTGGGCCATAAGATACATTAGATAGTAGGATAAGTACATTCTGCTGCAAGGCATGAGCCTGAAGATTTCAGTTCTAAGATTCCCTAGATCCTATCTTTCAGGATTTGGTGCTTTATACTGAAAATAATTAAAAGCCAGAAGGGATTTGTAAGCAAGGAATCCCATAGCAAGGCAGTTAATAAATTTGACGGGG
>NW_022637369.1:0-1166 GCF_010015895.1 Lontra canadensis | reverse complement strand
CTGTCCAACAAGAAGATCTAACAATTGTAAATATCTATGCCCCTAACAAGGGAGCAGCCAACTATATAAACCAATTAATAACAAAATCAAGAAACACAACAACAATAATACAGTAATAGTAGGGGACTTTAACACTCCCCTCACTGAAATGGACAGATCATCCAAGCAAAAGATCAATAAGGAAATAAAGGCCTTAAATGACACACTGGACCAGATGGACATCACAGATATATTCAGAACATTTCATCCCAAAGCAACAGAATACACATTCTTCTCTACTACACATGGAACATTCTCCAGAATAGATCACATCCTGGGTCCTAAATCAGGTCTCAACCGGTATGAAAAGATTGGGATCATTCCCCGCATATTTTCAGACCACAATGCTCTGAAGCTAGAACTCAATCCCAAGAGGAAATTTGGAAAGAACCCAAATACATGGAGACTAAACAGCATCCTTCTAAAGAATGAATGGGTCAACCAGGAAATTAAAGAAGAATTGAAAAAATTCATGGAAACAAATGATAATGAAAACACAACGGTTCAAAATCTGTGGGACACAACAAAGGCAGTCCTGAGAGGAAAATATATAGTGGTACAAGCCTATCTCAAGAAACAAGAAAGGTATCAAGTACACAACCTAACCCTACCTAATGGAGCTGGAGAAAGAACAAGAAAGAAACCCTAAACCCAGCAGGAGAAGAGAAATCATAAAGATCAGAGCAGAAATCAATGAAATAGAAACCAAAAAAACAATATAGCAAATCAATGAAACGAGGAGCTGGTTCTTTGAAAGAATTAATAAGATTGATAAACCCCTGGCCAGACTTATAAAAAGAAAAGAGAAAGGACCCAAATCAATAAAATCATGAATGAAAGAGGAGAGATCACACCTAACACCAAAGAAATACGGACAATTTTAAGAACATACTATGAGCAACTCTACGCCAACAAATTCGACAATCTGGAAGAAATGGATGCATTCCTAGAGACATATAAACTACCACAACTCAACCAGGAAGAAATAGAAAGCCTGAACAGACCCATAACCAGGAAGGAGATTAAAACAGTCATCAAAAATCTCCAAACAAACAAAAGCCCAGGGCCAGATGGCTTCCTGGGGGAATTCTACCAAACATTTAAAGAAGAACTAATTCCTATTCTCC
>NW_022637368.1:0-1166 GCF_010015895.1 Lontra canadensis | reverse complement strand
TTTGTGTGTGGTATTTTGTGATAACAGCAATAGGTGTTCTACATTATTCTCACTACTCAATTAAAGCAGGATTCATTATAACGTCCCCTTTAATGTGCAAAACTCCTTTTCATTATAAAGCGAACAACACAAAATTATTTTTTTCACTATTCACTCCAGTCCAGTTTCCGAGGATCTTCAGTTCTCTTTGTTCTGTGCTGGGTTTTAATAAATGATATTACTTTTGTAAATTAAAAGCAATAAATGTATTTTTCAAGAGTCTTATTCAACTGAGTTAGCATCTAATGTTTCAATTCTTTTCCCGAAGTGTATCACATAAGACTTTAATGATGTTAAATATAATGCATGTATAATACTGAAACCTGAGAGGACTTAGTAATATTACCTTTTGTAGACCCAACAATAGTAAACCCTATTGTAGACCAAATGTCATCCACTCTACAGTCTGTAACTTTAAGGAAAAACCTAAGGAACTCGAGCTGTGGATGATCCCAGATATTTGCAATGCTTGGAGGATGAAAAGTCAGCCTTTCAACTTCACTGATATTCGTTTCTGAAAAGAGTGATGAATAAACATGAATCTGATGAATCCAAATGAGGTCTACGACCCTATCCCACTTTGGGTACCATTTATGAGCCTCTCCTACCCTTGCTATTACTTTTCCCCTCAACCTTGGATGGCAGTGAGATCAATAATGTAGCTCAGAGTTATGGTGAGAAAATCTCTTCTACACAAATTCTATGTAAAATTTTGGAAAATTAAAAATCTAATAACTTATATTTGGGCTGTGTCAAAATGTCCCCATATCAACATGGGGACAGCATGCCAGTCTTGGAAAGAACCATGTATCCCTTTTCATTTTCCTTATATAGCCCCCATTTGCCACAGTGCAAGGTACACAGGAAGTATACAACATATATTGCGTGGGTTCATACATATCATGCTTACGTTGTTGCAAATTATTTGGCATTAGTGGGCCATAAGATACATTAGATAGTAGGATAAGTACATTCTGCTGCAAGGCATGAGCCTGAAGATTTCAGTTCTAAGATTCCCTAGATCCTATCTTTCAGGATTTGGTGCTTTATACTGAAAATAATTAAAAGCCAGAAGGGATTTGTAAGCAAGGAATCCCATAGCAAGGCAGTTAATAAATTTGACGGGG
>NW_022637367.1:0-1166 GCF_010015895.1 Lontra canadensis | reverse complement strand
GAATGATCAGATACAGAATAGGAAATATTACATGTTAATTGTTTAAGGACACAAAAGAGGTTTAAAAATGAAGAAGGATCAAGAGCCTATCAAAAGCAACAGGCCAAGTGTGAACATGGAACTGAAGGAAGTTAAACAGGGACCAAAAATCACTGAGACATAAAACACAACAGAATGGTGGGGCAGCAGATGAGCCCCAAATGAAGGACCACGCACTGCACACAAGAAGTGAAGACATTCCCCAGAGTGCAACACAAGGAGGCAGGAGAAGAGGATGAACGCCAGCTCGAGAGACATGGACAACAGATGGGAGGTTTAAATAAGGATCCTGGGAAGTACCGCAGAAGGACAGAGTCAACATTTCAAAAGACAACAGCTGAGCCTTTTACAGAAATAATAAATCCAGAAATACAGGAAATGCACAGATACCAAGCAAGGCAAGAAATCTTCAACTAGACATTTTGTGGTAAAGCTACAGAACACCAAAAACTAAGAAAAAGGTTTTAAAGAAAGCCAGAGAGAAAAGGCATTTAAAGGAATGAACAGGGTGGAAACAGGGTTTAAAGCTGCTACAGTGGCAAGGAGACGCTAGTAAAATGGTACCTGTAAAGCGTGACAGGAGTATTTTTACTGCCACTACTGCTAATACTGTGTCTAATGCACATAACAACTGAAGACTGTGAAGGTTAATCTGGAGCAGAAAATAACTAAACGAATTATGACCCTCAAAAGAAGGATCATGCCAATGAATTTCACAACTCTGGTGATCACTTTCAAAGCATCTCCTCTTTTTATCATAGCATTTGTATCATGTCCGGGATGAGATATTACAGCACACATGATAGAATATTTTAAAACAATAGTCCATTTTGCTCAAACTCCATGTTGAAAGCAAACGACTCTGTCAAACACTTTGAAGAAGGAAAAAGTAGTGGAACCATGTTTTGTCAAGAAAGCCCAGGGAGAAAAGCAGGTAGTAAAACCAAGTAGCAGTATGGAGAGAGGGCAGCCTCAGGAAGAAAATGAACACCATTTTCTTCTGCTTTGTTCTCTTTTTTGTTTTCTTGTTGTTGGTATCTTTTTTTTTTTTCCCCCCAGAAATCACTTCATATATATACATTATCTGTTCAACTTCAGTGAAAGTTGGGAGGAAAAGGTGCCAGAAC
>NW_022637366.1:0-1166 GCF_010015895.1 Lontra canadensis | reverse complement strand
CCCCGTCAAATTTATTAACTGCCTTGCTATGGGATTCCTTGCTTACAAATCCCTTCTGGCTTTTAATTATTTTCAGTATAAAGCACCAAATCCTGAAAGATAGGATCTAGGGAATCTTAGAACTGAAATCTTCAGGCTCATGCCTTGCAGCAGAATGTACTTATCCTACTATCTAATGTATCTTATGGCCCACTAATGCCAAATAATTTGCAACAACGTAAGCATGATATGTATGAACCCACGCAATATATGTTGTATACTTCCTGTGTACCTTGCACTGTGGCAAATGGGGGCTATATAAGGAAAATGAAAAGGGATACATGGTTCTTTCCAAGACTGGCATGCTGTCCCCATGTTGATATGGGGACATTTTGACACAGCCCAAATATAAGTTATTAGATTTTTAATTTTCCAAAATTTTACATAGAATTTGTGTAGAAGAGATTTTCTCACCATAACTCTGAGCTACATTATTGATCTCACTGCCATCCAAGGTTGAGGGGAAAAGTAATAGCAAGGGTAGGAGAGGCTCATAAATGGTACCCAAAGTGGGATAGGGTCGTAGACCTCATTTGGATTCATCAGATTCATGTTTATTCATCACTCTTTTCAGAAACGAATATCAGTGAAGTTGAAAGGCTGACTTTTCATCCTCCAAGCATTGCAAATATCTGGGATCATCCACAGCTCGAGTTCCTTAGGTTTTTCCTTAAAGTTACAGACTGTAGAGTGGATGACATTTGGTCTACAATAGGGTTTACTATTGTTGGGTCTACAAAAGGTAATATTACTAAGTCCTCTCAGGTTTCAGTATTATACATGCATTATATTTAACATCATTAAAGTCTTATGTGATACACTTCGGGAAAAGAATTGAAACATTAGATGCTAACTCAGTTGAATAAGACTCTTGAAAAATACATTTATTGCTTTTAATTTACAAAAGTAATATCATTTATTAAAACCCAGCACAGAACAAAGAGAACTGAAGATCCTCGGAAACTGGACTGGAGTGAATAGTGAAAAAAATAATTTTGTGTTGTTCGCTTTATAATGAAAAGGAGTTTTGCACATTAAAGGGGACGTTATAATGAATCCTGCTTTAATTGAGTAGTGAGAATAATGTAGAACACCTATTGCTGTTATCACAAAATACCACACACAAA
>NW_022637365.1:0-1166 GCF_010015895.1 Lontra canadensis | reverse complement strand
CCCCGTCAAATTTATTAACTGCCTTGCTATGGGATTCCTTGCTTACAAATCCCTTCTGGCTTTTAATTATTTTCAGTATAAAGCACCAAATCCTGAAAGATAGGATCTAGGGAATCTTAGAACTGAAATCTTCAGGCTCATGCCTTGCAGCAGAATGTACTTATCCTACTATCTAATGTATCTTATGGCCCACTAATGCCAAATAATTTGCAACAACGTAAGCATGATATGTATGAACCCACGCAATATATGTTGTATACTTCCTGTGTACCTTGCACTGTGGCAAATGGGGGCTATATAAGGAAAATGAAAAGGGATACATGGTTCTTTCCAAGACTGGCATGCTGTCCCCATGTTGATATGGGGACATTTTGACACAGCCCAAATATAAGTTATTAGATTTTTAATTTTCCAAAATTTTACATAGAATTTGTGTAGAAGAGATTTTCTCACCATAACTCTGAGCTACATTATTGATCTCACTGCCATCCAAGGTTGAGGGGAAAAGTAATAGCAAGGGTAGGAGAGGCTCATAAATGGTACCCAAAGTGGGATAGGGTCGTAGACCTCATTTGGATTCATCAGATTCATGTTTATTCATCACTCTTTTCAGAAACGAATATCAGTGAAGTTGAAAGGCTGACTTTTCATCCTCCAAGCATTGCAAATATCTGGGATCATCCACAGCTCGAGTTCCTTAGGTTTTTCCTTAAAGTTACAGACTGTAGAGTGGATGACATTTGGTCTACAATAGGGTTTACTATTGTTGGGTCTACAAAAGGTAATATTACTAAGTCCTCTCAGGTTTCAGTATTATACATGCATTATATTTAACATCATTAAAGTCTTATGTGATACACTTCGGGAAAAGAATTGAAACATTAGATGCTAACTCAGTTGAATAAGACTCTTGAAAAATACATTTATTGCTTTTAATTTACAAAAGTAATATCATTTATTAAAACCCAGCACAGAACAAAGAGAACTGAAGATCCTCGGAAACTGGACTGGAGTGAATAGTGAAAAAAATAATTTTGTGTTGTTCGCTTTATAATGAAAAGGAGTTTTGCACATTAAAGGGGACGTTATAATGAATCCTGCTTTAATTGAGTAGTGAGAATAATGTAGAACACCTATTGCTGTTATCACAAAATACCACACACAAA
>NW_022637364.1:0-1167 GCF_010015895.1 Lontra canadensis | reverse complement strand
GGGGTATCCCAGACGAGCCCCCAAATGCAATGCCGGATGAGTAATACACCCACCTTAAAAGACCACCAGAGACATGAGTCAAAGCCAAGCGGCAAGGGTCGTTTATTGCAGGTTCGAACCCGGACCTCCGCTCACTCGTTGCCGGTGACTCTTAGAGGTCCTTGGCTGGTAAGTTCAGGGTCTTATAGACAGGTACAAACAAGTTTTGGGTGGGGCTGAGCCAATTGGTTGACATTTTGAACATTTGAAAAAGGCATATTTGATGTTAGCTGATTGGTTTTAGGGGGCCCGCGCGCGCGTTAAGCAATCAAACAGAAGCAGAACTGGCTGGTTAGCCCGCGCACGCGAAAAGCAAGCATTTGTACAGAAGCGAAACTAGCTGGTTAGCTTTCAGTTTCCTGATTCCCTAGATAGAATACGCTTTTAGTCTGGGGGGTTCTTTTGGTCTCTCAACCCACTGCCTAGACAGTTCACCTGACTGCAAACAATGAACTTACTTCTCCCTCACTAAAATTTTATGGATTCTCTTATATCTTAGTGGCTAATTACAGTAAATAATACAGAAGTCGATAACTGTTAGGTCCCCCAATAATGGGTCCATGATTAAAGGAGCGAGACTGATACAAAGCGAAGTTCAAGCAAAGTTTTATTTCATGCCACGCATCAAGAATCAAACTGAACGTTCGGGGCCGCACCTTTTACAAAAGAGGGCGATCCCTCTCTGTTTCACAGACTAGCTTTTAAGGGCAAAGGCCATGTGGTTGGGCCTGGCCACGCACAGGTGGCCAATGAAATTTTAACACACAGAGAAAGCTGCACAGTCATGTTAGGTCACACATAAGTGACCAATTAAATTACAATTTACCCTAGTAGATATTTGAACCAGCCTATCACTTTAGTAAGAATTGGAGCCCAAAAGGTGCCTAAAGGGCGGGGCCCATACTCCTTGGTAACTAGGGAGACAGTATGCGGGTGTCGCCGCCCCCCCCCCCTGCACTGATAGGATGTCTCCACCTGGCCTGACCCACCCTTTTATTCGGGCTTTGTTACCTGGGACTGGCTTCCGGGACTTATTTTTAAGTAAGTCCCTGGGGAAAGGGGAGCAGGGACAGTTTAAGGCTTAAACAACAAGGTTATTGTTTAACGGATGGAAGCGCTCTGGCTAAA
>NW_022637363.1:0-1168 GCF_010015895.1 Lontra canadensis | reverse complement strand
GACCCTCAACTCTATGGTCAGTTAATCTTCGACAAAACAGGAAAAAATATACAGTGGAAAAAAGACAGTCTCTTCAATAAATGGTGCTGGGAAAACTGGGCAGCTATATGTAGAAGAATGAAACTCGATCATTCTCTTACACCGTACACAAAGATAAACTCAAAATGGATGAAAGACCTCAACGTGAGACAGGAATCCATCAGAATCCTAGAGGAGAACATAGGCAGTAATATCTTTGATATCAGCCACAGCAACTTCTTTCAAGATATGTCTCCAAAGGCAATGGAGACAAAAGCCAAAATAAACTTTTGGGACTTCATCAAAATCAAAAACTTCTGCACAGCAAAAGAAACAGTCAAGAAAACAAAGAGGCATTCCTCCCCTTCAGGGATTCCAACAAATCTGACATTGGAACTTTTCATGGCATCATTTATTTCCCTGATTCTGTTTTCTTGGCTTCTAAGCTGTTTGTTCCAGGCTTCCTCTTGATCCTTTCTCTCTATCTGTTTGTTCTCCAGATCACTAATTCTATCTTCTGTCTCAGTTACTCTAGCTTTGAGAGAATTTAGATTAGATTGGAACTCACTGAGAGCATTGTGAACCTCATTCCTGGTAGCTTTCAGCTCTGCCCTAACATTGTGAACATCATCTCTGGTTGCTTTCAGTTCGACCCCAATCAATTTCGTTTGGTCATCCATGGCTTTCTCCAACCTAGCTATGGCCTGGATAATTGTTAGCCTGAATTCTCTTTCCGACATATTGTCTATGTTGATAGCTGTTAGCTCTGTTGCAGAAGGCCCATCCTCTGTATTTTTCTTCTGTTGGGCATTCCTTCTCCTAGTCATTTTGGTGAGAGATGGCTGAACAGATGTAGCTGGATGTATCGACTGTGGTGCAGTCAAGGTGCACCCTGGAACGCTTCTGAGCAATCAGGATTCCCCACGCAAATGAGAGAAAAAAGAAAAGAAAAA
Organism: Lontra canadensis; assembly: GCF_010015895.1. Taxonomy (NCBI): domain Eukaryota; kingdom Metazoa; phylum Chordata; class Mammalia; order Carnivora; family Mustelidae; genus Lontra; species Lontra canadensis. Next base: position 197 of record NW_022637363.1, on the reverse strand, counting down.
GAGAAAAAGAGAGAGAGACAGGAAAGAAAGGGAAGAAAAAAGAGAAGGTTCAGCCCAAATGGGCCCCAAGGTAAGATTTATGAAGCATACAAACAAAAACAGACAAACAAAAAGACTGATAAAAGTATATGACAAGGGAAAAAATATATGTATACATATATATATACATATATATATATGTATACATATATATATAT
>NW_022637362.1:812-1168 GCF_010015895.1 Lontra canadensis | reverse complement strand
CCATCCATCCATCCATCCATCCATCTGTCCCCCATCCATCCATCTGAAAAGTCATCCATCCCTCCATCCACCCATCCATCCATCCTTCCATCCAACCATCCATCCATCCCTCCATCCATCCATCCCTCCATCCATCCTTCCATCCACCCATCCATCCCTCCATCCATCCATCCATCCTTCCATCCATCCACCCATCCATCCCTCCATCCATCCACCCACCCATCCTTCCATCCATCCACCCATCCCTCCATCCATCCATCCCTCCATCCATCCTTCCATCCACCCATCCATCCATCCTTCCATCCAACCATCCATCCATCCATCCCTCCCTCCATCCATCTATCCATCCATCCATC
>NW_022637362.1:456-712 GCF_010015895.1 Lontra canadensis | reverse complement strand
ATCCATCCCTCCATCCATCCTTCCATCTATCCATCCATCCATCCCTCCATCCATCCTTCCATCCATCCATCCCTCCATCCATCCCTCCATCCCTCCCTCCATCCATCCCTCCCTCCATCCATCTATCCATCCACCCATCCATCCCTCCATCCATCCAACCATCCATCCTTCCATCCATCCTTCCATCCCTCCATCCATCCTTCCATCCATCCATCCTTCCATCCATCCATCCCTCCATCCCTCCATCCCTCCCCCC
>NW_022637362.1:0-356 GCF_010015895.1 Lontra canadensis | reverse complement strand
CCATCCATCCATCCATCCATCCATCTGTCCCCCATCCATCCATCTGAAAAGTCATCCATCCCTCCATCCACCCATCCATCCATCCTTCCATCCAACCATCCATCCATCCCTCCATCCATCCATCCCTCCATCCATCCTTCCATCCACCCATCCATCCCTCCATCCATCCATCCATCCTTCCATCCATCCACCCATCCATCCCTCCATCCATCCACCCACCCATCCTTCCATCCATCCACCCATCCCTCCATCCATCCATCCCTCCATCCATCCTTCCATCCACCCATCCATCCATCCTTCCATCCAACCATCCATCCATCCATCCCTCCCTCCATCCATCTATCCATCCATCCATC
>NW_022637361.1:0-1170 GCF_010015895.1 Lontra canadensis | reverse complement strand
TCAGAAGGAACTACATCTTAAGAGCCTTATTTACAGCAGGTGATAGAAAGTATTTTACTGTTTTTTGTTTGTTTGGTTGGTTGGATCATTTTTTTTTTTAGGTTTTTTTTTCAAAGTTTTATTTATTTGAGAGAGTGAGCAAGAGAGAGACAGAGAGCATGACCAGAGGAGGGGAGAGAAGCAGATTCTCTGCTGAGCAGGGAGCCTGATTTAGGGCTCAATCCCAGGACCCTGGGATTGTGACTTGAGTGGAAGACAGATGCTTAACCGACTGATCCACCCAAATGCCTAGAATTTTACTGTTTTTAACAAGAAAAAGAAAAGAAAAGAAAGAAAGAAGAAAGATCTGATTTTTTAAAATTGTTTTTTTCAAGTCCTTTTTCTGCATCTGTTAAGATGATCATGTGGTTTTGTCCCTCAGTCTGTTAATGTGGTGTGTCACATTTATTGATTTGCATATGTTTATCCAACCTTGCACTCCAGTGAAAAATCCCACTTTGTCATGGTGTATATAATCTTTTTAATTGAATAGCTGAATTCAGTTTGCTGTATTTTTTTTTTAAAGATTTTATTCATTTATTTGACACAGAGAGATCACAAGCAGGCAGAGAGGCAGGCAGAGAGAGAGGAGGAAGCAGGCTCCCTGCTGAGCAGAGAGCCCGATGCGGGGCTCGATCCCAGGACCCTGAGATCATGACCTGAGCCGAAGGCAGTGGCTTAACCCACTGAGCCACCCAGGTGCCCCAGTTTGCTGTATTTTATTGAAGATTTTTATACATATGTTCTTCAGGACATTGGCCTATAATTTTCTTTTCTTGTAATGTCTTTCTGGCTTTGAAACAAAGGTAATGCTCATCTAGTCCTGAGATTTCCTTTGTTGTGAAGGATTTGATAACTGATTCAACCTCATTACTCTTATAGATCTATAAAGATTTTCTTTTTTCTTTTTATAATTTTAATGGTGTATCAGGTAGCTTGTACTATATAACAAATTACCCCAGGACTTAGAGACTTAAAATAATGACTGTTTAGCTCATAATCATGAAGGAAATTCTTCTGGTCAAGCCAACTCAGCTGATTCTACTTGGTTCTCTTATGTCTCTGGGGTCAGCTGGTAGGTTGGCTGGCAGCTGGATTATCTAGAATGACCTCATTCATATGATGGTTGCA
>NW_022637360.1:0-1170 GCF_010015895.1 Lontra canadensis | reverse complement strand
TTCTTCTCTAGTGCACATGGAACATTCTCCAGAATAGATCACATCCTGGGTCCTAAATCAGTTCTCAACCAGTATCAAAAGATTGGATCATTCCCTGCATATTTTCAGACCACAATGCTCTGAAGCTAGAACTCAATCGCAAGAGGAAATTTGGAAAGAACCCAAATACATGGTGACTAAAACAGCATCCTTCTAAAGAATGAATGGGTCAACCAAGAAATTAAAGAAGTATTGAAAAAAATAATGGAAACAAATGATAATGAAAACACAACAGTTCAAAATCTGTGGGACACAACAAAGGCAGTCCTGAGAGGAAAATATATAGTGGTACAAGCCTTTCTCAAGAAACAAGAAAGGTCTCAGGTACACAACCTAACCCTACACCTCAAGGAGCTGGAGAAAGAACAAGAAAGAAAGCCTAAACCCAGCAGGAGAAGAGAAATCATAAAGATCAGAGCAGAAATCAATGAAATAGAAACCAAAAAAACAATAGAGCAAATCAATGAAACTAGGAGCTTGTTCTTGGAAAGAACTGATAAGATTGATAAACCCCTGACCAGACTTATCAAAAAGAAAAGAGAAAGGACCCAAATAAATAAAATCATGAATGAAAGAGGAGAGATCACAACCAACACCAAAGAAATACAATTATAAGAACAAATTATGAGCGACTATACACCAGCAAATTTGGCAATCTGGAAGAAATGGATGCATTCCTAGAGACATATAAACTACCAAAACTGAACCAGGAAGAAATAGAAAACCTACCAGACCCATAACCAGCAAGGAGATTGAAACAGTCATCAAAAATCTACCAACAAACAAGAGCCCAGGACCAGATGGCTTCCCAGGGGAATTCTACCAAACATTTAAAGAAGAATTAATTCCTACTCTCCTCAAACTCTTCCAAAAAATAGAAATATAAGGAAAACATCCAAACTTGTTTTATGAGGCCAGCATTACTTTGATCCCAAAACAAGACAAAGACCCCATCAAAAAAGAGAATTACAGACCAATATCCTTGATGAACATGGATGCAAGAATTCTCACCACAATACTAGTCAATAGGATCCAACAGTACCTTAAAAGGATTATTCACCATGACCAGGTAGGATATATTTATGGGCTGCAAGGTTGGTTCAACATCCGCAAATCAATCAATGTGATACA
>NW_022637359.1:0-1172 GCF_010015895.1 Lontra canadensis | reverse complement strand
CTTCAGCAGATGAATGGATTAAGAAGATGTGGTTCATCTATACAATGGATTATTCTTCAGCCATCAGAAAGGATGAAGACCTAGCATTTACACTGATGTGGATGGAACTGGAGGGTATGATACTAAGTGAAATAAGTCAGGGAAAGACAATTATCATACGGTTTCATTCATCTGTGGACTATAAGAAATAATGCAGAGGATCATAGGGGAAGGGAGGGAAAACTGAATGGGAAGAAATCAGAGAGCAAGACAAACCAAGAGAGATTCATGACTCTGGGAAACAAACTGGAGGTTGCTGAAGGGGAGGTTGATGGGGGGATGCAGTAACTTGGTGGTGGGCATTAAGGAGGGCACATGATGTAATGAGCACTGGGGATTACATGCAAATGCTAAATCATTGAACACTACATCTGAAACTGATGATGGCTACTTGAATTTAAATTAAGAAAAATAAAGATTGAAAAGAAACTCCTCATCAGCAAGAAAGGGAGTTTGAAACATCAGAAGAAACTGTGTTGGGATTTGGCATTTTAAGTGGGAAATGTGATTAACTTTGATTTTGGAGGACATAAACTTAGTGTACAAATAAGATAGAAACAGGCAGGCAAGGGAGGAGTCAAGATGGTGGAGAAGTAGCAAGCTGAGGTAATATTAGGTAGCAGGAGATCAGCTAGATAGCTTATCAAGCCATTCCAAACACCTACAAATCCAACAGGTGATCAAAGAGAAGAGCAGCAATTTTAGAAACAGAAAATTGACCACTTTCTGAAAGGTATGACCAGTAGAGAAGTGAATCCAAAGTGATGGGAGGATAGCTGTTGGGGGGGGGGGGTCCAGTTCCCTGCAAGTGGAAGAGCAATGGAGCACAAAATCAGGACTTTTAAGAGTCTGCTCCACTGAGGGACATCACGCCAGAGACTAAGCCAGGGTGAAGACCATACTGGGAGAGCGTATTCTCAGTTCCCATGGGGTCACAGAAGGATCGGGAGTGTCTGAGTGTCACAGAGATTGCAGGTATTAGAGCAGGGAAGCCGGCTACAGAGACAGAGCTGAGAAGTGAGCTCTCAACTCGGGCATAACTTAAATTGTGATCCGTGGCACAGGCCACTGCTTGGTGAGCAGGGACCCCACAAGATCTGGGGAGGCCCCCCTGGAAGAGCGCAGGGATCTGC
>NW_022637358.1:0-1172 GCF_010015895.1 Lontra canadensis | reverse complement strand
GTGGCTCAGGGACTGCATCCCTGTTCTCTCCACATCCAGGGAGCAGGTTGTGCTTTGGCCCTGCTGAGGTCACAGGGTAGCACACAGGCAGTAGCTTGACCTGGCCTGACACAGGAGGGGTGTTGAGGGAACATATGGACCAGTTACCTCCTGTGCTCTTGAATGGAGAGCCCATCCATGCCCCACAGGTATCTCCCTGGACTTTGGAGCAAAATCAAAACAACCAAATGAAAGGATCCAGGATACATTTGGGCCCATTTACCTGCAGAGGTATTCTTGGTCTGTGGCTTGCTCATCAATGTCAGAGCAGGGCTCTTACTGGAGCACAGGTAGGCTGACAACCAGGCCTACTGCAGGGTATCTTGAAATGTTTCCGCCCTGGGAGAAACACATTTGCTCACTACTCAAGTGTTGTTTGTGCTGCTGTGCTGAATCCTTCTCTGATTCACCACTGTACCATGAAAGGCTGAGTGATATGCAATGCCTGGAGTGTATATTGTGTTGGCTTCCCTCTACCTCTGTCCCTAGGGGTTATTCGGCTGGTGGGGAGGGGGCTGGGAGCAGGTATTTAGGTCTGACGTGCCTTGCTTCAGAAGTGCCCCCTGAGGTTGAGCAGGAAGGCGGGGGCTGCAGTCCAGAAGTGCCCCCTGAGGTTGAGCAGGAAGGCGGGGGCTGCAGTCCTATCTGGCACTTGGGTCTACATTGGTCATCGTGGTGGTTGGGTTGAGGGGAGCACAGGGCCAGCCGCCAGAATCTGTGGCTCCTCAACTGCCTGTGGATGACCTGCAACCAGGACCTGGGGCACCTGAGTAGAGCCAGAGTCGCAGGGCCCAGGCAGATGCTCATAGGAAAGGACTGGACCCAGGGAGGGAGGCGGGCAGGCCCAGGCAGCTGCATCAGACAGCCAGATCGCAGGGGAGCTGAAGTCTAGCTCTGTACTCTGTGACTCATTGGCGGGTTGGCATGTCTCGGGGCAAAAGCACACAGCAGGATTTCTGCCATCACCACAACCATGAAGTATTAGGTGTGGTATGGAGCACAGTCAGGCACCTGGATACGGTGTGTGTGTCTCCTAATCCAGTCTCCTTTCAAATGCCTAGGTTAGCACCTGGGCGTTGGATGGAAGGAAGCTAGCTAGGGTGCAGGAGTTCTTTCTGAGGAGTCTGGCAGGT
>NW_022637357.1:0-1172 GCF_010015895.1 Lontra canadensis | reverse complement strand
TATATATGTATGTATGTGTATATATATACACATACATACATATATATATACACACACATATATATATACACATACATACATATATATATACATGTAGAAGAATGAAACTTGACCATTCTCTTATACCATATACAAAGATAAACTTGAATGGATAAAAGACCTCAATGCAAGGCAGGAATATATCAAAATCCTAGAGGAGAACATAGGCAGTAACCTCTTCAACATCGGCCACAGCAACTTCTTTCAAGATAAGTCTCCAAAGGCAAAGGAAGCAAAAGTGAAAATGAACTTTTGGGACTTCATCAAGATCAGAAGTTTCTGCACAGCAAAGGAAACAGTCAACAAAATAAAGAGGCAACCCATGGAAAGGGAGAAGATATTTGCAAATGACACCACAGACAAAGTGCTGATATCCAAGATCTAAAAAGAACTCCTCAAACTTAACACACACAAAACAGATAATCACACCAAAAAATGGGCAGAAGACATGAACAGAGACCTCTTCAAAGAAGACATACAAATGGCTAACATACATGAAAAAATGTTCATCACCATTAGCCATCAGGAGACTAAAATCAAAACCCCTTTGAGATACCCCTTATACCAGCTAGAATGGCCAAAATTGAGAAGACAGTAAACAACATGTGTTAGAGAGGATATGGAGTAAGGAGAACCCTCTTACCCTGTTGGTGGGAATGCAAATTGATGCAACCACTTTGGAAGACAGTGTGGAGATTCCTTAAGAAATTAAAAATAGAGCTTCCTTATGACCCTGCAATTGCCGTACTGGGTATTTACCCTAAAGATACTGATGTAGTGACAAGAAGGGCCATCTGTACCCCAATGTTCATAGCAGCAATGGCCATAGTTGCCAAATTGTGGGAAGAATCAAGATGCTCTTCAACAAATGAGTGGATAAAGAAGATATGGTCCATATATACAATGGAGTATTATGCCTCCATCAGAAAGGATGAACACCCAATTTTTGTATCAACATGGAGGAGATTATGCTGAGTGAAATAAGTCAAACAGAGAGAGTCAAGTATCATTGTTTCACTTGCTTGTGGAGCATAAGGAATAGCATGGAGGATATTGGGAGATGGAGCAGAGAAGTGAGTTGAGGGAAATTGGAGGGGGCGACAAACCATGAGAGACTGTGGACTCTGAGAAAC
>NW_022637356.1:0-1173 GCF_010015895.1 Lontra canadensis | reverse complement strand
TAAACAGATTTCCTTTCCTAATACTGTTATTTCACCTCCTTCCTGTTCAAGAAAGCATATTGTATAATATTTCAAACCACACACACCCTTACCTTCTCTCTACTACTTCTGTATCCAGGTGGAATGCAATGATTGGATTATAGTGGTGCCTCTCAAGTTATGATGAGGGAGTGAGAATGGACCCGACCCTCTAAACCCTGGGTGATCTCTGTCTGCAGATCTAGGACTGTAATTTAGGGATTGTTGTTATTGTTATTCATGATGAAACATTCCTTATTATTACTAAGTAAGTTAATAAGTTTGATTTTTCACATACCAAAAACAGGCAGGGTTAGAGTTTATTGAAGACACACTCTTACTGAGTAATGTTGTAAAAACCCTGATTACCGTGCACCAATTTTTGATACTCTGTACAAAGCTCTGATCACAGAAAAGCACCTGCAGATAGTTGGAATTCAAACAGATTTTAAGAAAAGTGTTTTGGGAGCACCTGGGTGGCTCTGTCGTTAAGCGTCTGCCTTCGGCTCAGGTCACGATCCCAGCATCCTGGGATCCAACCCCATGTCGGGCTCCCTGATCAGCAGGAAGCCTGCTTTCCCTCTCCTAGTCCCCCTGCTTGTGTTTCCTCTCTCACTGTGTCCCTGTCAAATAAATAAATAAATATTAAAAAAAAAAAAAAGTGCTTTGTCATTAATGCATCATCATTTCATCTTGTTGACAGTGGATTTTAATTCCTGTTATTTTGGGGTTTTACCTATAAATTATGATTAATTTAGCTTCATCTTTATTGGTTTGGTTTTATTATACAAGGCAATACCTCTTTATATTAACAAAATTTTTGTCTATAATTTTCCATTAACTATATTTTAAGTCCTGTGCATTTTGTAAATCAAAACAGAATCGTCTATACCCCTATTGCAAAGCAAAGATATACATGATATAGCCTTACCCTTGATTTTGCCTGAAAATGTTGCCTATTAATTTGTCCTATTTAAAGAATGTGTATCAAATGTGTATTCTAGGATATCAAACACATATTATACAAATACATATTAAATAATGAAAATACATATTAAAGACTAGTTTATTTGAATTCTAGACTAGTGTTTCACTTAAAATATATATAAAAACATGCTTTAATTGTTTATATTGCTCTTTAATTCTCTGTTATTG
>NW_022637355.1:0-1173 GCF_010015895.1 Lontra canadensis | reverse complement strand
TACAGTTCCATGCCTTTAACTTCACTGATCCTTTCTTCTGCTGTGCCTAATCTGGTATTAATCTTGTATCATTTTTTTTTTTTTTCATTTCAGAAAGTAATTTTTACATTTCAAGATCTACTTGGTCTTCTGCTTTATACTTGACAGTTCTATTTTTATGACAGTCATGCTTTTCTCTTTTTTTCTGTAAATATTTATGAGACTTATAATAGCTTTTTTTCCTTATTCTTTTGGGGTTTATTTATTTATTTCAGAAGAGTTGACACACAATGTTACATTGGTTTCAGGCATACAACATAATGATACTACATCTCTATAGGTTATGCTACGTTCACCACAGTGTAGCTACACTTTGTACCACAGTGTCACTACCACAGTGTAATTACACCACAGTGCAGCTACCATATGTAACCATACAATGCTATGCAATATCATTGGCTATTCCCTATGCTGTACCTTTTATTCCCATGACATATTCCATAGCTGGAAGCCTGTATTTCCCACTGCCCTTCACCCTTTTGCCTATCCCCCAGTACACCTCCCCTCTGGCAACCATCCTTTTGTTCTCTTATTTATAGAACTGATTCTGCTTTCTGTTTATTTATTGTTTTGTTTTGTTTTGTTTTAGATTCCACATATGAGAGCTAATATGATATTTGTCTTTTTCTGTCTTATTTTGCTTAGCATAACCCTCTAGGTCCATCCCTTCTTCTTTTGAAGTTCAAAGAATTGAATTGGTCTAAATAAACAAGAAAGAATATATTTGGTATAGCCCAAATAGAAAGTAAGATTCCTATTTTAGAGGACATATTAAAAAGCACAAGTTAAAGAAATACAAAACTCTTGCTAATTGCCCAAATAACTGTGTTAATAGTATTCAATTGTTGTTTGATTCTGATTTGTAATGTGACTTAATAATTTAAAGAAACTGGGGTGCCTGGGTGGCTCATTTGGTTAGGTGTCTGCCTTTGGTTGGGGCTGTGATCCTGGGGTCTTGGGTTTGAGCCCCATGTCAGGCTACCTGCTCTGGGGGAGTCTGCTTCTCCCTCTGCCCCTCCCCCTGCTTGTGCATTCTCTCACTCTTTCTCTCTCTCTAGCTTACTCTCTCCCAAATAAATAAAATCTTAAAAAAAAAATTCAAAGAAACTTTCATATATAATGCGTGTATATAAA
>NW_022637354.1:0-1173 GCF_010015895.1 Lontra canadensis | reverse complement strand
TTTGAATCCAGAGTAGCCACCACTGCAAAGCAAGGCCATTCAGTCTGTTTAGAGTTCTCCATGATACCTTGAAAATGCAGGTGTTTCCATTTGACTGAAGTCAGTTTGAAAAGAAATTTCCTTGGTATACATTATTTTCTCAGGTGAGTAGAATTTGTAAATAGTCTGCATTTACAATCTTACTGAATTGTTTAATGATCATACACTCTTAACCAGATGATTTTGATTTTACCTTTTGTATTAATTTTTATTCTAGAAGAAATTTTGGAAGCAATGACAAGAGGTCTACAAGGAACTATTGCACTTTCCAGGCAAGCAGGCCAAGAACACCTTTTAGTCCTCAAGTTCACCAAGTCCTCACTTACAGTGTGTGCTGTGTATTATGCTGGATATGTATATATTGATAATATATACTATATTGAATATATATATGAATATATATAGAGAGAAGCTGAATGTATTTGGTATAATTTGAAACTGAAGTCATTTCTTGGTGAATAAGTGGAATTGTCAGGTTATATAGAAAAAGGTGTGAAGAGGGGTGCCTGGGTGGCTCAGTGGGTTAAGCCTCTGCCTTTGGCTCAGGTCATGGTCTCAGAGTCCTGGGATCGAGCCCCGCATCAGGCTCTCTGCTCAGCAGGGAGCCTGCTTCCCCCTCTTTCTGCCTGCCTCTCTGCCTCCTTGTGACCTCTCTGTGTCAAATAAATAAATAAAATCTTAAAAAAAAAAAAAGAAGAAAAAGAAAACGGTGGGAGGAACAAAACATAGGTAGGTAGGTAATCATTCTTTTTTTTTTTTTAGATTTTATTTATTTATTTGACAGAGATCACAAGTAGGCAGAGAGGCAGACAGAGAGAGAGGAGGAAGTAGGCTCCCTGCTGAGCAAAGAGCCAGATGTGGGACTTGATCCCAGGACCCTGAGATCATGACCTGAGCTGAAGGCAGAGGCTTAACCCACTGAGCCACCCAGGCGCCCTGGTAGGTAATCATTCTTATGGAAATAGTTGCATAAGTGCTAGTAAATGCATATGTGATATATATTATTTGCATTTTATATATAAAATCGAGTGATGTATCCAGCCACTAAACATGAGTCAGGTCTGAAGGTGGTCCTAATATACCATTAAGTGAAAAAAAATTACCAAACAGTTCAATACTGTCGTATACATGTGT
>NW_022637353.1:0-1173 GCF_010015895.1 Lontra canadensis | reverse complement strand
CTCAAAAACAACCTATTCACTGTTCAACAAGTAGTTCCCAGCATAGCACAGGCCCTGGTAGACCTGACCACACCACAATAATTAATTGTGTGACAGAGCTGTTCCTCCTAAATCAGAAATGTCACACCAGATTGTAAGATTGGGTGGAACCCAGAGCAGTCAACCTCAGAAAGGAGAAAGTATTTTCTTTAGTATTGGACCCAAGCAGATTCAGCGGGCATACTTAATTTATGGGACAAGAATTTCAGATCACCACAATACTCACCACTCGTGCTGAAACACCCCTGCACGAGCTCCTATTTCTAGCCTCCTGAGACTTTATATTTAATGCATTTTCTTATTTCTTATCTTCTTATTTCTCCATTCTTGTTGCTCCAGCCAGGAAGGTACTGCCTCTTCCAAAATTAGCTAATTCCCAGAGGCAGTAAACGAGTTGCCCAAGGGCATAGGTTTTTTTTTTTTAAGTATTTATTTATTTATTTGACAGAGAGAAATCACAAGTGGCAGAGAGACAGGCAGAGAGGGAGGGAAGCAGGCTCCCCACTGAGCAGAGAGCCCAATGTGGGGCTCAATCCCAGGACCCTGAGATCATGACCTGAGCCCAAGGCAGAGGCTTTAACCCACTGAGCCACCCAGGCGCCCCAAGGGCATAGGTTTGATATGCAAGCCAGACAATCCTGAGCCCCAATCCTTACCCTCTTCCTTTCAATGAGACCAACAATCTGTGACATTTCCCTCTACCCAAATCCACCCTGGGTACCAGAGGACAAGGGGCACACTTACAGTCTGCAGCCTGCTGAAATTTTCACTCTCCAATCTTATGTCTAAGTAGCTTGTTGACTTTGCTTCTCCATTACTTCTCATGAAATACACAGTAAAAAATAGAAGCCAGCAGTACTTCTCTCTGTATGCTCTTTTCACCTCGGTACTACTTGTGTCCCTGGGTGGCATGCTGTGTGTTCTCTTTCCAGGGAAGTATGCATATAATAAAAACTTCTTACTGCATTGTAATAGCTTTCCTGTCTTTGTTTCTTACCACATCTGATTAAAGACACAGGGCCTGCCAACTAGCTAATAGAAGAGAATGGACTCCAGGTTCTGCCCAGGTTCGCATCATATGTTCATGTAAGTTAAACTGGACAGCTCCCATAGCATCCTGCAATGAAATAAGAT
>NW_022637352.1:0-1174 GCF_010015895.1 Lontra canadensis | reverse complement strand
GAAGCAGGCTCCCCACCGAGCAGAGATCCCAATGTAGGGCTTAATCCCAAGACCCTGGGATCATGACCCGAGCCGAAGGCAGATGCTTAACAACTAAGCCACCCAGGCGCCCCAACTGTGTATGTGTGAGAAGAACTCCTATGTTGTCCAGGAACCATTTCTGCTGGCTGTGGAGAAGAGAACCAAAGGCAGCAAGAGGTGGACCAGAGAATTTGAGTTAGAAGCTCAGAAAGACCTGTCATTGGAAAGCACGAGGCACCAAGAGGAAGCACAGCATGGGAGGAGCTGTCCTGCTGCAGAATAAACCTGTGCACAAACAAATCCGAGACTCAAGCACCAGCCTGTGGATGTTATGTCAAGTGGCCAGCCTCTGACTATGCCCATAACTCCCACATTCTCCACTCAGTTCCACTGCTAACCTCAGCTGTGAGCTGCAGTCACCACTGGGAATAGAAGCTGCTCTTTGTCTCAAACCAGGAGCCTTCTTTCCTTGTCACCAGTGCATGGAGAGGACCCATTTCTGCAGCCACACCTGCCCACATTGCTACAGAGTGTACTGGACATGTGTGGAATCTCCTTTTGTTGCGAATTGTTTTCCTGCGTTACTGAGGCTCATTAGGAGGCTCAACACATGTGTGTTTCCTACTGTCCCAAGAACTTACTTACATTGAGCCATTGTGGATCTTGACTGTGGGTATTAACTGTGACTAGAATGTAGTCTCTGTCAAAACAGTGAAAATTTATTGCCACTCTGCCACCCTCCTGGTTTTCTATTTTAATCAGAAAATAAGAACCATTATGCTTTCCTGAAAACATGATCTCTGTTTCAGATTCTGTCCGTTTCTTTGTACAAAGTGTATTTAGAACAAAGGAGTGGAACTCCAGTGGGAATGCCTCAGGAACTGCACAACCAGGAAGAAGACCGTGTTGCCCTACATGGAGCCTCCTGGCAGCTATGTCATGCTTTGGGACAGAGGAGGTGTGAACCCACATTGTTCCTTGTAAGTGATGATGATAACAGAGAGAGGGCATGGATTGCATGGAGCACTGGGTGTGGTACAAAAACAATGAATACTGTTATGCTGAAAATAAATTAAAAAATGATTAAAAAAAGAAAGAAAAAAAAATTATTTTTCTCAGTGTTCCAAGTCCTTTGCCTTTCACTTAGTAAATT
>NW_022637351.1:0-1174 GCF_010015895.1 Lontra canadensis | reverse complement strand
ACTAAATCACTTGTTTGGTATTCCAGCAAACAGCACATGGAAAGAGACAGTGGAAATGCCACTAACAGGTGACAGTAAAATAAGACAACATAAAACAAGAGAAAAGAGACAAAGAGGAGAGGAAATGAAAACTCAAAATCACTGCAGACTCTAGCTACTCAATGTAAGGCAGAAAGCCCTGAGTAATCCTCATCACAGCTAGCACAGAATAGTAACTAATGTTCATTTTAATGACCCTGAATCAATCAAAGATAAAGTTATGTTTAGTTTATTTTAGGAATGTCAGGAAAGCCATATGACATATCTGAAAAAAGTCTTTTTTCTAAAACTAAAAAAGAAGCAAAATAAAAGTACTACTTTGTAAACAGGTAAGCTTAGTTATCTAAAACAATGATTTTGATCATGGCTGTGATAATCTATGCCTAGTGTTCTGAATATTAAACAAACACAGAGTGTTGTAAGTGGATCATAATACCTATGCTAATGCCTCCTTCTTCCTTCTTTGTCAGCATTCAGGGTCATCATCACCTGGAACCACCAAAAGAGCTGACTGGCATGGACTACCATGAGCCATGTCCTGAAACAGCTGTGAGATTTCTAAATTTAGACTCAATGGTCTGGGCTTAAATTCTGGAATTATCACTCTATTAGTTACATGACTTTAAAAAATGAACCTCACCTCAGTTTCTACCTCTGTTAAAAAAAAAAGATATTGTGAATTTCTTATTTATCTAAAGTTTTATTATACCAAAACCATATATTTAACACTAATCATGGACACAATAAAGAAATAAGCTAAAATATCAAAGGGCAAAACCTTCACAGTGATCCCATGTAAATCACCTGAGTACCTTTCTTGATAATCTAGTTTTTAATAGCAGTAACAAGTTCTAATAGGTAAGAATTTCTTACATATTTTGCTTAATTCCTTCTAAGCTGAAAAATCACTTCTGAGTTTAAAAAAGCAGAAAAGCTAAATACTCTTAACACTAAGAATACATGTCAAGAAGCATGGAAAGCATTTTTATTTTTATCCCTATCTTGTACACGGTGTTAAGATTTTCTGCTTACAAAAAAGCACTTATAACAACAACAAATATCCAAAATTATCCAAGTCTTACTAATTAAAATATTAAAGGAAAACTGCGACTGAGAAATATATGTGTAACTTAAA
>NW_022637350.1:0-1174 GCF_010015895.1 Lontra canadensis | reverse complement strand
TACAGTTCCATGCCTTTAACTTCACTGATCCTTTCTTCTGCTGTGCCTAATCTGGTATTAATCTTGTATCATTTTTTTTTTTTTTCATTTCAGAAAGTAATTTTTACATTTCAAGATCTACTTGGTCTTCTGCTTTATACTTGACAGTTCTATTTTTATGACAGTCATGCTTTTCTCTTTTTTTCTGTAAATATTTATGAGACTTATAATAGCTTTTTTTCCTTATTCTTTTGGGGTTTATTTATTTATTTCAGAAGAGTTGACACACAATGTTACATTGGTTTCAGGCATACAACATAATGATACTACATCTCTATAGGTTATGCTACGTTCACCACAGTGTAGCTACACTTTGTACCACAGTGTCACTACCACAGTGTAATTACACCACAGTGCAGCTACCATATGTAACCATACAATGCTATGCAATATCATTGGCTATTCCCTATGCTGTACCTTTTATTCCCATGACATATTCCATAGCTGGAAGCCTGTATTTCCCACTGCCCTTCACCCTTTTGCCTATCCCCCAGTACACCTCCCCTCTGGCAACCATCCTTTTGTTCTCTTATTTATAGAACTGATTCTGCTTTCTGTTTATTTATTGTTTTGTTTTGTTTTGTTTTAGATTCCACATATGAGAGCTAATATGATATTTGTCTTTTTCTGTCTTATTTTGCTTAGCATAACCCTCTAGGTCCATCCCTTCTTCTTTTGAAGTTCAAAGAATTGAATTGGTCTAAATAAACAAGAAAGAATATATTTGGTATAGCCCAAATAGAAAGTAAGATTCCTATTTTAGAGGACATATTAAAAAGCACAAGTTAAAGAAATACAAAACTCTTGCTAATTGCCCAAATAACTGTGTTAATAGTATTCAATTGTTGTTTGATTCTGATTTGTAATGTGACTTAATAATTTAAAGAAACTGGGGTGCCTGGGTGGCTCATTTGGTTAGGTGTCTGCCTTTGGTTGGGGCTGTGATCCTGGGGTCTTGGGTTTGAGCCCCATGTCAGGCTACCTGCTCTGGGGGAGTCTGCTTCTCCCTCTGCCCCTCCCCCTGCTTGTGCATTCTCTCACTCTTTCTCTCTCTCTAGCTTACTCTCTCCCAAATAAATAAAATCTTAAAAAAAAAAATTCAAAGAAACTTTCATATATAATGCGTGTATATAAA
>NW_022637349.1:0-1175 GCF_010015895.1 Lontra canadensis | reverse complement strand
TGATTTTCCTGCCAGGCTTGTACTGTGACCCTGGATCTGTGTATTACTCTTCTTACGAAACAGTCATCCCCAAGAGTCTGACAGTCAAGGGAAGGGAAGACCCAGGGGAAAAGGCATCCTATACACTATTAATGCAGGGCCAGAAGCAGGTGATTCAACTGAAGGTGAAGAGAGACTATTTTGTGAATAACTTTCCAGTCTTCAGCTACCACAATGGGGTCCTGGGGCAAGAAGTGCCTTTCATCTCTCATGACTGTCACTACGAAGGCTACATCGAAGGAGTCCCGGGTTCTTTTGTTTCCCTCAACACCTGTTCAGGCCTCAGGGGCATCCTGATTAAGGAGGGGAAACCCTATGGCATTGAGCCCACGGACACCTCAAAACGGTTTGAACATGTGTTGTACACCATGGCACCCCAAGCTCGAGTGTCCTGCAGCGTCACTTCCAAAGGCAGCCAAGTGGTGTCCACCAGCCGGCAACAAGGGAGCAGGAAGCCTCGCAGTCTACAGGCACTGCCGTCCTTTTGGTCACACACCAAGTACGTGGAGATGTTTGTCGTGGTCAGCAACCAGCGCTTCCAGATGTGGGGCAGTAACGTCGATGAGACAGTCCAGAGAGTAATGGACATCACCGCTCTGGCCAACATCTTCACTCGGGACATAAACACCCAGGTGGTGCTGGCTGGAATGGAGATCTGGACCGAGGGGGACCTCATAGAAGTCCCAGCGGACTTGCGAGTCACACTGAGGAATTTCAATAGCTGGAGACAGGAGAAGCTCTTCCCCCGGGTGAAGCACGATGTTGCCCACATGATCGTGGGACATCATCCTGAAGACGATGTGGGACAGGCATTTCTCAATGGTGCCTGTTCAAGAGGCTTTGCAGCCGCTGTTGAGTCCTTCCACCATGAAGATGTCCTCCTGTTTGCGGCGCTCATGGCCCATGAGCTTGGGCACAACTTGGGTATTCAGCACGACCACTCGGCCTGCACTTGTAAAGATAAACGCTTTTGCCTCATGCGTGAAAACATCACTAAAGAAAGTGGCTTCAGCAACTGCAGCTCTGACCACTTCTACCAGTTCCTCCGGGAACACAAAGGGGCCTGCCTGTTTAACAAGCCCTGGCCCCAAGGTCGCCTGCGTAGGCAAGCCACGTGTGGAAACGGTGTGTTGGAG
>NW_022637348.1:0-1175 GCF_010015895.1 Lontra canadensis | reverse complement strand
AATATAAGGTTGATTTAAATTTTGAAGACACATCCATGTAATTCATCACACTAAAAGATCAAAAGACAAAAGTATTATAAATATATGTAAACTAATTTGAGAAAATTTATGATTAAAAAGATTTTTTAGTATTAGGGTGCCTGAGTGGCTCGGTTAAGTGTCGGACTCTTGATTTCCATTCAGGTCATGATCTCAGGGTTTTGGGATTGAACCCTGCATTAGGTTCTACCCTGAATGTGGAGCCTGCTAGGGACTTTTTCTTTCCTTCTTCATTTGCACCTTCCCCAATTTGCATGCATGCAAAGTTTCCTAATCTGATAAAGGGTATTTACCCAAAACCTTAGAGTTAAATTTTACTTAAAAGTAAAACAGGGAGAATTTTGAGTTCTAGAAGACAATGAAAATAAGTAACAGCTATGAAATTCACATGAAAAGAAGTGAAATTATAATTATCCACAGATGGTATTATTAGGTAGAAAAACCCAATGATAAATTATGAGAATTATTTTGAAAACTTAGCAAAGTTGTTATAATTTAGCTCAATCAATGTTATTTTATACCCCAGGAATTTAAAAAATGAAAGATAAAAATTAATAATACAGCCATTATAATAACATAAAAATATGAAATACCTAGGAATAAATCTATCAGCTGTGCAAAACCTCTATACCGTAACACATTATTGAGAAACATTAGGAAAATATCTAAATAAATGGAAAGATACACTACATTCAGTATTTCTTTGTGTGTGTGTGTGTTTAATCTTATTTTATTTAAATTCAATTAATTAACATATAGTACATAATTAGTTTCAGATGTAGAGTTCAGTTGTTCATCAATTGCATATAACACCCAGTGTTCGTTACCTCTATGCCTTCCCTAATGCCCATCACCCAGTTACTCCCTTTTCCCACCTGTTCAACATTTCAATTCTCCCTAAATTGATTTAGAGTCAGTGTCATCCCCCAAAAAATTCCATCACTTTTTTATGTGCTTGCATTTATGTGTGTGTAACCTGATAGGATAATTCTAAAATGTGAAAATGACAAAAAAAAAAAAAACACCAAAACAGAGATAACTAAGATAATATTGAAGAAGAATAAGGTTGGTGGTGATGAAGACGAGTACGATAATATTGAGGATGAATGAGGATTGACTTTAGCAGTTATTAAGAT
>NW_022637347.1:0-1175 GCF_010015895.1 Lontra canadensis | reverse complement strand
TCTTGTTCCTTTTCTTGTGGTGAATTTTTCCGCCTTGTCATTTTGTCCAGATAAGAGTATATGAAGGAGATAGAGGAATCAAGATGGCGGAGAAGTAGCAGGCTGAGACTACTTCAGGTAGCGGGAGATCAGCTAGATAGCTTATGTAAAGATTGCAAACACCTACAAATCCAACGGGAGATCGAAGAGAAGAACAGCAATTCTAGAAAACAGAAAATCAACCACTTTCTGAAAGGTAGGACTGGCGGAGAAGGGAATCCAAAGCGAAGGGAAGATAACCGCGGGAGGAGGGCCCGGCTCTCAGCAAGCGGCAGAGCAACAGACCACAAAATCAGGACTTTTAAAAGTCTGTTCCACTGAGGGACATCGCTCCAGAGGCTTAACCGGGGTGAAGCCCACGCGGGGTCAGTGTGGCCTCAGGTTCCCCATGGTCACAGAAGGATCGGGGGTGTCTGAGTGTCACAGAGCTTGCAGGTATTAGAACAGGGAAGCTGGCTACAGAGACAGAGCCGAGGAGTGAGCTCTCAGCTTGGGTTACCTTGAACCGGTCACAGGCTCGGTCAACTCGGAGCGTGGCCGGAGGCCAGGGTGACGGGAGTAATTGGGCACTGTTCTCTGAGGGCACACTTAGGAGTGGGGCTCCGGGCACTAGGCTCCTCCAGGCCGGAGACTGGGAGGCCGCCATCTTCATTCCCGTCCTCTAGAACTCTATGGAAAGCGCTCAGGGAACAAAAGCTCCAGAAAGCAAACCCGAGCGGATTACTCAGCCCGGCCCCTGGTAAGGGCGGTGCAATTCCGCCTGGGGCAAAGACACTTGAGAATCACTACAACAGGCCCCTCCCCCAGAAGATCAACAAGAAATCCAGCCAGGACCAAGTTCACCGACCAAGGAGTGCAGTTTCAATACCAAGGAGAGCAGCGGAATTCCAGAGGAGGAGAAAGAAAAGCACAGAACTCATGGATTTCTCCCCATGATTCTTTAGCTTTGCAGTTAATTTAATTTTTTTTTCTTTTTCAATTTTTTTTCTCGTATTGTGCTAAATTTTTTTAAGTTTTACCCTTTTCTTTTTTAATGTTTTTTAACTAGTTTATCTAATATATATATATATATATTTTTCTTTTTGTAGTTTTTCATTATTGGTTTTCTTTTTTTATTTGTTTCTTTTTTCTTTTTT
>NW_022637346.1:0-1176 GCF_010015895.1 Lontra canadensis | reverse complement strand
ATAGGTCCTTCATGAATAACAAATCCCAAACTGGATTCATTGTCTTCCCCCATCCTCCTAGGTTTGTGTCTCTCCTAATCAGGTTTGACTTATCCATCAAAACCCAAATCCGATAAATACCTGAGCCCTGTTAGTTCTACCTTAATGCATTGTTTTAGCCTCTCTACACTCACCACTTTTGCCCTTGTTGGGACCTTTTAAAAAAATCTCTCTCCCCTGGATTTTAAAAATATCTCTTGATATTTTTCCTCCACACTGATCTTCTCCAATGCATCCTTCATATACTGGCTGGAATTCTTTTTCCAAAATGTGTATGTATTATATGGCTTTTTTCATTAAGACTCTTCACTCATGCTCCATTGACCGCAGGATAATCTAAAAACCTTAGCAAGGCACATGAAGTCCTCCATGAAGTGGTTCCTGCCCATGCCCTTTGATGATTTCATCTACAGCTTGTTCCCTAGCAATATGTATCTATCTATATGATACTAATCAGAGCTTCAATAATTTACTATGTAGTTTTGTGCCTCCGTGCTTTTGTCTATGATATTCCTTCTGCCTGGAATACCTTACCATCTTTCTCTGTTCTTGTTAGTCTCCATTATGCATCTGGCAAAATCACATCCATTCTTTAAAATTCATTCTTTGAAATTTAAACTCCTTTGGGAAGTTTCCCGTGAACTTCTCTGCTTGTCATTGTATCATCAGCACTAAACACACAGTGATGTTCAATAATTGGATATGAGTAATAATGATGTTGATGTCATGGAATACACACTATTAGGTCACACATAATTCTTCACCTGTTTGGTTGGTTGATTTGTCTGTTCATTGAGAAGGAAGTAGGAATTGTTTTATACTTACTTTTTGCTCTTGTATCAAAATTAAAAGATTTCTTTTTGGGGGCGCCTGGGTGGCTCAGTGGGTTAAAGCATCTGCCTTTGGCTCAGGTCATGACCTCAGGGTCCTGGGATGGAGCCCTGCATTGGGCTTTCTGCTCAACAGGGAGCCTGCTTCCCCCACAACCCCCCACCCCCCGCCGCCTGCCTCTCTGCCTATTTGTGATTTCTCTCTCTCTGTCAAATAAATAAAATCTAAAAAAAAAAAATTCTTTTTGGTCATGCCCAAAGACAGAAGAGATCTATGTAACTCACATTTTTTAAAATTAAAAAAAAA
>NW_022637345.1:0-1176 GCF_010015895.1 Lontra canadensis | reverse complement strand
TAAACAGATTTCCTTTCCTAATACTGTTATTTCACCTCCTTCCTGTTCAAGAAAGCATATTGTATAATATTTCAAACCACACACACCCTTACCTTCTCTCTACTACTTCTGTATCCAGGTGGAATGCAATGATTGGATTATAGTGGTGCCTCTCAAGTTATGATGAGGGAGTGAGAATGGACCCGACCCTCTAAACCCTGGGTGATCTCTGTCTGCAGATCTAGGACTGTAATTTAGGGATTGTTGTTATTGTTATTCATGATGAAACATTCCTTATTATTACTAAGTAAGTTAATAAGTTTGATTTTTCACATACCAAAAACAGGCAGGGTTAGAGTTTATTGAAGACACACTCTTACTGAGTAATGTTGTAAAAACCCTGATTACCGTGCACCAATTTTTGATACTCTGTACAAAGCTCTGATCACAGAAAAGCACCTGCAGATAGTTGGAATTCAAACAGATTTTAAGAAAAGTGTTTTGGGAGCACCTGGGTGGCTCTGTCGTTAAGCGTCTGCCTTCGGCTCAGGTCACGATCCCAGCATCCTGGGATCCAACCCCATGTCGGGCTCCCTGATCAGCAGGAAGCCTGCTTTCCCTCTCCTAGTCCCCCTGCTTGTGTTTCCTCTCTCACTGTGTCCCTGTCAAATAAATAAATAAATATTAAAAAAAAAAAAAAGTGCTTTGTCATTAATGCATCATCATTTCATCTTGTTGACAGTGGATTTTAATTCCTGTTATTTTGGGGTTTTACCTATAAATTATGATTAATTTAGCTTCATCTTTATTGGTTTGGTTTTATTATACAAGGCAATACCTCTTTATATTAACAAAATTTTTGTCTATAATTTTCCATTAACTATATTTTAAGTCCTGTGCATTTTGTAAATCAAAACAGAATCGTCTATACCCCTATTGCAAAGCAAAGATATACATGATATAGCCTTACCCTTGATTTTGCCTGAAAATGTTGCCTATTAATTTGTCCTATTTAAAGAATGTGTATCAAATGTGTATTCTAGGATATCAAACACATATTATACAAATACATATTAAATAATGAAAATACATATTAAAGACTAGTTTATTTGAATTCTAGACTAGTGTTTCACTTAAAATATATATATATAAAACATGCTTTAATTGTTTATATTGCTCTTTAATTCTCTGTTATTG
>NW_022637344.1:0-1177 GCF_010015895.1 Lontra canadensis | reverse complement strand
AACAGACGAATGGATAAAGAAGATGTGGTATATATACACAATGGAATACTATGCAGCCATCAAAAGAAATGAAATCTTGCCATTTGCGACGACGTGGATGGAACTAGAGGGTATCATGCTTAGCGAAATAAGTCAATCAGAGAAAGACAACTATCATATGATCTCCCTGATATGAGGGAGAGGAGATGCAACATGGGGGGTTAATGGGGTAGGAGAAGAGTAAATGAAAGAAGTTGGGACTGGGAGGGAGACAAACCATAAGTGACTCTTAATCTCACAAAACACAGGGTTGCTGGGGGGAGGGGGGTTGGGAGAGGGGGTGTGGGGTTATGGACATTGGGGAGGGTATGTGCTATGGTGAGTCTGTGAAGTGTGTAAATCTGGAGATTCACAGACCTGAACCCCTGGGGAAAAAATAAATATATGTTTATAAAAAATTAAAAAATAAACAAAAAGAATAATATATGCAGCTAGGGTATCATTGAAAATAGAAGGAGAGATAAAAAGTGTCCAGGACAAACATAAACTAAAAGAATATCCAAACACCAAACCAGCCCTACAGGAAATATTGAAAAGGGTCCTCTAAGCAAAGAGAGAGCCTAGAAGTAGTAGACCAGAAAGGAACAGAGACAATATACAGTAATAGTCACCTTAAAGGCAATATAATGGCACTAAATTCATATCTCTCAGTAGTTACCCTGAATGTAAATGGGCTAAATACCCCAGTCAAAAGACACAGGGTATCAGAGTGGATAAAAAAAACAAAACCCATCAATATGCTGCCTACAAGAAACTCACTTTAGACCCAAAGACACCTCCAGATTTAAAGTGAGGGGTTGGAAAACAATTTACCATACTAATGGACATCAAAAGATAGCTGGGGTAGCAATCCTTATATCAATTAGATCTTAAACCAAAGACTATAATAAGAGATGAGGAAGGACACTATATCATACTCAAAGGGTTTGTCCAACAAGAAGCTCTAACAATTTTAAATATCTATGCCCCCAACATAGGAGTAGCCAACTATATAAACCAATTCATAAAAAATCAAAGAAACACATCGACAATAATACAATAATAGTAGGAGATTTTAACAACCCCCTCACTGAAATGGACAGATCATCCATGCAAAAGATCAACAAGGAAATAAAGGCCTTAAATGACACACTGGACC
>NW_022637343.1:0-1177 GCF_010015895.1 Lontra canadensis | reverse complement strand
AAGCTTCAGGTCTCTCATGGCCATCCAGTCTAAGTGTTCCCTTTCCCTTTCCCCATCATTACCTACCTACCCCATGACTCTACTTTATCTACCCTATGGCACAACCTGCTCCTCCATGTCCCATTTTATGTATTTGTTTACTAGTCCCCCACATTCATACCAGAGCTCTGTGAAGGCAGTCTATCTGTTTTGTTCACTCGGGTTTCCCCAGTGTCTCCCAACAATGCCTGGCACTTGGTAACCACTCAATAACTTTAGTGGTATAAGTAAAAAAATATTTTCTTCTCTAGAGGGTCTTTGTTTCTAAAGACCACCAGACTGTGTCGTATTAATTCCCCTAGTGTATTATCTTCCCAGCTATTAGAATATAGCTAATCATCAGCAACTTAGAATATAAGAATATAATACAATCGCTTTTCTTTTTCATCATCATATACCAGGGTATCTCAATATTAACACTCTGGACACTTGTGCCAGAAAAATGTTGGTTGTGGGGTTTGTCCTATACATGTAGGATGTTTAAGAGTTTCATGGCCTGCACGGACTAGATGCTAACAGCAACTACCATCCCAGTTGCAACAACCAAAAATGTCTCTCCACGTTGCCGTGACTCAGCACCACCACAGTGGTGCAGTTGAGCGCCCCTGGTATATACAATCCCAAAATACCTATAGTACTGTTAAGGAAATTCACAAATTTGAGACAAAAAGCTTCTGCATTATCAACATCTCTGGGCTACATTATTAAAATAAGTAATTTTTTCTGGCTTCCTGGGCTTTAGCAATGTCCCATATTTCTCCATGTATCTTCTTATTTCAATGATTTCATTAGATTTTAAGTAAAAAGTCCACCACACTTTTATAAAATTATTAGGCAGAGTTTATATTTAAAGTTCCTTTCAACCAGAGCGGAATTTTTAAAGCTCCCTTTGTTGTGTAGTTTCAACTCAGACACGATGAGCAACAATTATAAAATACTTTGAGTTTGCATGTCTGTTCTCCATCAGACTATATGATGCTACAGAAAATGTATGGGCAGCATGTTTTCATCTTTTGGAACAGATATTAGTTTGTCCCTAGACTGCCATGACGACATTCCATCCATACAAAACTCCAAAAACTGGCAGAATAATAAATCACTTGTCACTCATTCAGTAGCACTGAAGACTAACCCTCTT
>NW_022637342.1:0-1177 GCF_010015895.1 Lontra canadensis | reverse complement strand
GTCCATTTCAGTGAGGGGAGTGTTAAAGTCCCCTACTATTATTGTATTATTGTTGATGTGTTTCTTTGATTTTGTTATTAATTGGTTTATATAGTTGGCTGCTCCCACGTTAGGGGCATAGATATTTACAATTGTTAGATCTTCTTGTTGGACAGATCCTTTGAGTATGATATAGTGTCCATCTTCATCTCTTATTATAGTCTTTGGTTTAAAATCTAAGTGATCTGATATAAGGATTGCCACTCCTGCTTTCTTCTGATGTCTATTAGCATGGTAAATTCTTTTCCACCCCCTCACTTTAAATCTGAAAGTGTCTTCGGGTTTAAAATGAGTTTCTTGTAGGCAACATATAGATGGGTTTTGTTTTTTTATCCATTCTGATACCCTGTGTCTTTTGATTGGGGCATTTAGCCCATTAACATTCAGGGTAACTATTGAGAGATATGAATTTAGTGCCATTGTATTGCCTGTAAGGTGACTGCTATTGTATATTGTTTCTGTTCCTTTCTGATCTACTACTTTTAGGTTCTCTCTTTGCTTAGAGGACCCCTTTCAATATTTCCTGTAGAGCTGGCTTGGTGTTTGCAAATTCTTTCAGTTTTTGTTTGTCCTGGAAGCTTTTAATCTCTCCTTCTATTTTCAATGATAGCCTAGCTGGATATAGTATTCTTGGCTGCATGTTTTTCTCGTTTAGTACTCTGAATATATCATGCCAGCTCTTTCTGGCCTGCCAGGTCTCTGTGGATAAGTCTGCTGCCAATCTAATATTTTTACCATTGTATGTTACAGACTTCTTCTCCCGGGCTGCTTTCAGGATTTTCTCTTTGTCACTAAGACTTGTAAATTTGACTATTAGGTGACGGGGTCTGGACCTATTCTTATTGATTTTGAGTGGGGTTCTCTGAACCTCCTGGATTTTGATGCTTGTTCCCTTTGCCATATTGGGGAAATTCTCTCCAATAATTCTCTCCAATATACCTTCTGCTCCCCTCTCTCTTTCTTCTTCTTCTGGAATCCCAATTATTCTAATGTTGTTTCGTCTGATGGAGTCACTTATCTCTCGAATTCTGCCCTCGTGGTCCAGTAGTTGTTTGTCCCTCTTTTGTTCAGCTTCCTTATTCTCTGTCATCTGGTCTTCTATATCGCTAATTCTTTCTTCTGCCTCATTTATCCTAGC
>NW_022637341.1:0-1178 GCF_010015895.1 Lontra canadensis | reverse complement strand
GTATGGCTAATCATTGGTGCACTAAGCACTGGACCTTACGCAGAGCCTGCACTGGATCGTTTGGTGGGGCGATATCAGACACGAATTATGGTGGCTGACCTCAGAACAAAAGCGAGGATTCATCGCCAACCAGGGCGATTCTGTGAGAGTGAGAGCTCCATGACCCCTGAATGTGAGCCAAGACACAGTTTGAAATATGGGAGATTCTGGGAGTGCCTTTTATGGGGGTCTACACAAAAAGGGAACCAAACTGGGCAGGTGTGAACAATCTCTTCTTCCTCATGAAGGCATGTGAGTCAGCCTGGGGAAGGAGACAGCCTTACTATGCATAAGCAGGCTGACACCAGCCACCCAAGAAGGAAACAGAACTCTGTGTGTGTTTGTGTGTGTGTGTGTGTGTGACTGTTTGTGTGTTCAGTGTTGTTTCAGTGTGGTTTGAGTCTGACAGGTGTTCTGATCTTTAGGTGTTTGTGTGTTTTCCATAGTTGTATTTAGTAAGTGAGTGTATCATTTTGTTTGAGGTGTGTTGAGTGCATGTAGTTCACGAGTCTCATGGATATTGTGTTGTCTTGTGTGTTTAAGTGTCATTGGTGTGTGATGGAGATGTGTTTCATATGTGGATGTTTGATGTTTCTCCTGTGCCTCTGGGTGGGGTGTAGGTGGTGTGTATTCATGATATCCATGTCCTGTGTTTTAGTGGGGTATGTGTTTTGTGTGGGTTGTTTGTGTTCTTTTCTTCTGGTGTGTGTGCGTTGTAGATTCAGGTGGACTCAGTGGGCTGAGTTTGGGGTATCTATGGTGTGTGCATGATGTGTCTGTGTGTGGTGCCCATTAATGTGGTCTCTGTGTGGTATGCTTGTTGGAGATGCCTGGTGTGTGTGGTGAATCGCGGTGTGTGTATGGTGGTTGTGTGGTTTGGCCATGGTGTGCTTCTGGGTGGGCTAAGTGCTGTGAGCTTCTGATATAGAAGTGGTGTGTGTTGTTATGTGACCGCTGCATATGGATTGTATGCTCGTATTTTATGCTGTCTGTGTAGTATGCATTAATCCATGTAACAGATGGCTGTGTGTGTTGGTTTTGCTTGGGTTCACTTTGTGTGTTTGGCATGTGTCTGGCATGTGTGTGATGAATATAAGGCATTCCTGTGGTCCATGTGTAGTGATGTGAGGTTGGGTGAG
>NW_022637340.1:0-1178 GCF_010015895.1 Lontra canadensis | reverse complement strand
TTCCTACTGTTAGTGTATTTTCCCTATGATATCTCACAATTGTAATTTGATCCCATGTGCATATAAATTGAATTAAAGCAGCTAAAGCATTTGTTGCGTACTTTTACGGAGAAATGAACAGTGTCTCCCTAGTTTTCCACAGGAGTTCTTTCCCTTTCACAAGCAGCCCTTCTTCAACCTGCAACTGTCCTTCCTTTGTTTCCTTCTTCCCATTTCTCCCAAATAATAATAAAAAAAACTTACAAGCCAACAGAGGCCAGTATATCAAAATTTTAATGATCTCTGGTTCTGTGATAACAGCCCCCCACAGTGAAAAAAATATACATGAGATGAAACTTAGCTCTGTAGATTTCCATTGTTAATACAACAGTCATACAAACTCAGAGGAGAAGATGTTGAAGCAGCTATTATTTTCCACACTCTTTCACTTGTGTGGCCATCCAAATGATTCAGCCCAACATATGACTAGTGAACAACATCATACATACCTACAGCTTTCATTGAATATATTAACAACCTGAGGGTTCTGAAGGGGCAGGGGGTGGGAGGTTGGGGGAGCCAGGTGGTGGGTATTAAGGAGGGCACATATTGCATGGAGCACTGGGTGTGGTGCAAAAACAATGAATACTGCTGAAAAGAAATTTTAAAAAATTTAAAAAATAATTAACCCCCCCCAAAAAAGAATCTGAGTCTGTATTTCTTTTGTTGTTGAATGTATTCCCAGTTGTACATTGCCATCTTCCCAGCACGTAGTTACAAACTTACTAATGCAGGTTGAATTAAATTCAAATCCTGCTTGCTATTAGATAGAGTGTTTATTTCTAGGTAGTATGATTTGGTCATTGGCCTGTATTTCAACAACAGTCACTTATATATCTTCTTGTTTTTTTTTTTTTTTTTCAAATAAAAGTTTCTTCCAGGTTAATTAACACTTACTCATTTAGCAACCGTTCACCTGTTTTATGTATTTAACAAATGAGTATCTTCCTTACTACTTGCCAGGTAGAAAGTTCCTTATATGAACTCATTTAACCATTACAAACTTATCAGGCGGGTACTGTTACTCCTCCTGTTTTACAGCTGAGGAAGCTAAGGCTCAGAGAGATTGAGTCACTTGTCCAAGGTCACACAGCCAGTAAGAGATAGAGCCTGTTGGACCTCCAGTCTGGGCCCATAAC
>NW_022637339.1:0-1178 GCF_010015895.1 Lontra canadensis | reverse complement strand
TCAGATTACAATATGATTTACACAGATAAAATGTGATTATTTCTGTCCATTTAAACAAACTTTCCCCTAATTAAAAAAGGGTTTGAGAACTCCAGGTAAGTCTCACAGAATTTACTGATAAAACATAACACATTTTTTGGCATATATATATACATACATATGTATATATATACACATAAATAAACACATATATACTCACGTATGTGGGTTTTTTTGTTTTTTCCTTTCTCACTGAAAATTATTATCTCTAAGGCATAGGAAAGTTCCCCCACACAAAATTCCAATGTTTTTATAAAAATGTTTACTTCTAAGGAATCAACTTTCTTATATATTGAAATAACGAACTCATAAGTTTTCCAAAAACAACTAAGCTATTAAAATATTTTTGTCATTCCCTTCTCCAAGATATTTCATTTTCCCTCCATTTTCTAATCCTTTTCTCCCTACTATTTTAGTGCTCCAATTCCAGTGTTCACGTCAAATTGTTTTCTCTCTCTCACACACACACTACTATTTAAATTAAGCCTCTACTGTATTTTATTTCCTTTCCACAGTCCTAGAATGTTGAAGTCTTTTAATATTTCAAAGTCTTTTTATATTTTCCTATCCACTGCAATAAGGCTACCGATTTACATAATGTATTTCAATTTAATGTTTATTTCGCTCATAGCCCTTACCCCATTGTAACCATGAACCAGAAGAAACTAATGCAAAGGATAGTTTACCAAGAAAACTAAAAATTAGTAAATAAACATTATTTAAGCTTAAACTATTTTTATAATAGCTTAAAAACGTAAATACAGTTTTTAAAAGTCAAATACAGAAAAATACAATCAACTCTACCAAGCTGAACTAAGTGAAATGGCCATGTGAAATATGTTTCTATTCCAATACACAATCATCACTGTCCAGCTTCTTTGATAGCCGAGGGCGGGGGGGAGACACACTACCAAAAACAATTATTTTGTGCAGCATCTTGGATCTCTCGGGCTTTACAAATGCTGGAGACAACGTGGATAGTTTGACTTGGACTGAGAATGAAATTTTGTTCACAAATAATTCTGCTCACAAAAATTTTGTTTTAAAACTCCTGAGTAAAGGATCTCAATTTCAGGATGCCTAGGTGGTCCCGTCGGTTTAAGCATGTGCCTTCAGCTCAGGTCATGATTTCAGGGTCC
>NW_022637338.1:0-1179 GCF_010015895.1 Lontra canadensis | reverse complement strand
TTCCCAACTCTTTCATGACTTCTGCCCCTCCTCCAAAATGAAATGAAACCAGGCTGAGCTGTCCCTATACTTTCTCTTCCCAGATGTCTTGGTTTTCACCTAGTGGAGCTTCTCTTTCCTTTCACTGAGGGCCATTCTTCTTCAGGAAAAAGGAAGACCTCTCTAGCAGCCCAAAAATCACACACTGAAATCTTCTACCAGGACTAAGGAGGAGAAAGAGCAAGAAGCAAAAAGAACAGGAGAATACAAAGTGAAATATGCTTACTTAGAAAATGGGACAGGAACCATGAGAAGGTGTCTGAGGAGCAAATATGAAAACATCGTGGTTTTGGAGGACCTTAACCTTCAGATAAGGTGTTTAGGCTGAAGACAGTACAGAAGTTTGACTTAGGGAGTGTTAGGGTCATGGTATGACCTTTCTTTATTCAGTTGTACACAGGACTTTCTTGAATGTTAAATGTACTTTTTAAAAAAGATTTTATTGATCAATTGATTGATTTGAGAGAGGGGAGTAGGGGAAGAAGGAGAGGCAGAGAATCTCAAGCAGACTCTGTGGTAAGCCTGGAACCTGACGTGGGTCTTGATTCCACAACCCTGAGACTCTGACCCAAGCTGAACCCAAGTCAGACGCTTAACCAACTGAGCCACCTAGGCACCCCTAAATATATTTATTTATTTTTTTAAATTATCATATAATATATTATTAGTCCCAGGGGTACAGGTCTGTGAATTGCCAGGTTTACACACTTTACAGCACTCACCATAGCACATACCTTCCCCAATGATGTCCATTCTTTCTTTTTTTTTTTTTTTTTTTAGTTGATAGAGATTACAAGTAGTCAGAGAGGCAGGCAGAGAGAGAGAGAGGAAGGGAAGCAGGCTCCCTGCTGAGCGGAGAGACCGATGTGGGGCTCGATCCCAGGACCCTGGGATCATGACCTGAGCCGAAGGCAGAGGCTTTAACCCACTGAGCCACCCAGGCGCCCCTGTCCATTATTTCTTGATGGTGATATTCTTTCTCAGGCTAGAAACTAACCAACAATTTGATTTCTTTTTCTTTTTCAAATGAATGATCAAAAAGTAACATTAAATATGTATTTTTTTCAATCACAGAAGAAAGTGAGTCCTGCTTTGCCCAACCCAAACCACGGACACTGGGAAAAGAATCCACTCTTTATG
>NW_022637337.1:0-1179 GCF_010015895.1 Lontra canadensis | reverse complement strand
TATGCGTGGGAGTATGCGTGGGAGTATGCGTGGGAGTATGCGTGGGAAACAGTTGAGCTCAACCTCCCATGCGGCAATTCCTCTTTGCCAAATAAGGTATAAATGCTTACTTTAATTAAGTTCACTAAATATTATATAACTGGATGGTGTTATGATTTATGCATTTTTTTCTTATTGTACAAAAGAACAGACCTCAGATAATTACCAATACTTGTTTAAGCTAGCAATTGCTCCATTGTCTATACTGAAATCTACTTTCTGGGGGCAGGATTTTTAATAGAACAGAACATAATTTGAATTTTGTACTTTATAAACCATGCATAAATAAGCGAAAACCTATCAGGTTTTGTTTTGTTTTTGGTGTTAAAGGAAAGAGCTAAATAATGTTTAAATGACACAATTATTTAACTAGTCATCTGGAAAATTCAAAGCAGATAACATATCATGAACATGGAGAATGGATAGTAACTGGATACTTTTATGTCTATACATTAATGAAATCCACTGGCAAATTACTCAAATCCAGTGTCTTTTTCTCTGCAAAATTATAGTTTCAATACCTGTTTGGTATAGTAGAAGAAATTGGCCTAATCGTTTTGTTTATTTTGACAGAGGACATAATACATTTGCATTACTTTTCAGCTCCCTTTCATTAAACTATTGAACTGATTTTAATTCACCACAGATTTCAGAGTAAAATATGGATCTTTGGAAATCAAATCCTTTAATTACTCAATTTGAATAGGTACACAACTGAGTTATCATTCTATAATTGCTCTTTACTTTGTATTAAATGGAAAATGCATAATGTTGAGGACATAGCAGGTAATACAGAAATAAAGTGGTAAAATAGAAAAAATAAGTGAGGCCTTGCACAGAACCATGAGGATAATGTGCCATGAATAGAATAATTAAGCCAATCCTCTGCACCTGAGGTCCAGTCAAAAACAAAAGGGAAAACAAAAATACTCAGCCAGATGAGGCCTAGGAAATTGAGCTTAGTGTTGTTAGTTTCTACATTACATGGTGTGAGGCAAAATATGACCCACTAGAGAGTACATAGCCCAAAGGCTAATGATGTTCTCGACTTTAAGTGAATATACCATGTATCTACTATACTATCAATTTCACATTTTTTTTTTTTTGGATTCTAAGTAAAAGCATGACTTGGTGAGAAAC
>NW_022637336.1:0-1179 GCF_010015895.1 Lontra canadensis | reverse complement strand
TTCCCAACTCTTTCATGACTTCTGCCCCTCCTCCAAAATGAAATGAAACCAGGCTGAGCTGTCCCTATACTTTCTCTTCCCAGATGTCTTGGTTTTCACCTAGTGGAGCTTCTCTTTCCTTTCACTGAGGGCCATTCTTCTTCAGGAAAAAGGAAGACCTCTCTAGCAGCCCAAAAATCACACACTGAAATCTTCTACCAGGACTAAGGAGGAGAAAGAGCAAGAAGCAAAAAGAACAGGAGAATACAAAGTGAAATATGCTTACTTAGAAAATGGGACAGGAACCATGAGAAGGTGTCTGAGGAGCAAATATGAAAACATCGTGGTTTTGGAGGACCTTAACCTTCAGATAAGGTGTTTAGGCTGAAGACAGTACAGAAGTTTGACTTAGGGAGTGTTAGGGTCATGGTATGACCTTTCTTTATTCAGTTGTACACAGGACTTTCTTGAATGTTAAATGTACTTTTTAAAAAAGATTTTATTGATCAATTGATTGATTTGAGAGAGGGGAGTAGGGGAAGAAGGAGAGGCAGAGAATCTCAAGCAGACTCTGTGGTAAGCCTGGAACCTGACGTGGGTCTTGATTCCACAACCCTGAGACTCTGACCCAAGCTGAACCCAAGTCAGACGCTTAACCAACTGAGCCACCTAGGCACCCCTAAATATATTTATTTATTTTTTTAAATTATCATATAATATATTATTAGTCCCAGGGGTACAGGTCTGTGAATTGCCAGGTTTACACACTTTACAGCACTCACCATAGCACATACCTTCCCCAATGATGTCCATTCTTTCTTTTTTTTTTTTTTTTTTTAGTTGATAGAGATTACAAGTAGTCAGAGAGGCAGGCAGAGAGAGAGAGAGGAAGGGAAGCAGGCTCCCTGCTGAGCGGAGAGACCGATGTGGGGCTCGATCCCAGGACCCTGGGATCATGACCTGAGCCGAAGGCAGAGGCTTTAACCCACTGAGCCACCCAGGCGCCCCTGTCCATTATTTCTTGATGGTGATATTCTTTCTCAGGCTAGAAACTAACCAACAATTTGATTTCTTTTTCTTTTTCAAATGAATGATCAAAAAGTAACATTAAATATGTATTTTTTTCAATCACAGAAGAAAGTGAGTCCTGCTTTGCCCAACCCAAACCACGGACACTGGGAAAAGAATCCACTCTTTATG
>NW_022637335.1:0-1180 GCF_010015895.1 Lontra canadensis | reverse complement strand
TATGCGTGGGAGTATGCGTGGGAGTATGCGTGGGAGTATGCGTGGGAAACAGTTGAGCTCAACCTCCCATGCGGCAATTCCTCTTTGCCAAATAAGGTATAAATGCTTACTTTAATTAAGTTCACTAAATATTATATAACTGGATGGTGTTATGATTTATGCATTTTTTTCTTATTGTACAAAAGAACAGACCTCAGATAATTACCAATACTTGTTTAAGCTAGCAATTGCTCCATTGTCTATACTGAAATCTACTTTCTGGGGGCAGGATTTTTAATAGAACAGAACATAATTTGAATTTTGTACTTTATAAACCATGCATAAATAAGCGAAAACCTATCAGGTTTTGTTTTGTTTTTGGTGTTAAAGGAAAGAGCTAAATAATGTTTAAATGACACAATTATTTAACTAGTCATCTGGAAAATTCAAAGCAGATAACATATCATGAACATGGAGAATGGATAGTAACTGGATACTTTTATGTCTATACATTAATGAAATCCACTGGCAAATTACTCAAATCCAGTGTCTTTTTCTCTGCAAAATTATAGTTTCAATACCTGTTTGGTATAGTAGAAGAAATTGGCCTAATCGTTTTGTTTATTTTGACAGAGGACATAATACATTTGCATTACTTTTCAGCTCCCTTTCATTAAACTATTGAACTGATTTTAATTCACCACAGATTTCAGAGTAAAATATGGATCTTTGGAAATCAAATCCTTTAATTACTCAATTTGAATAGGTACACAACTGAGTTATCATTCTATAATTGCTCTTTACTTTGTATTAAATGGAAAATGCATAATGTTGAGGACATAGCAGGTAATACAGAAATAAAGTGGTAAAATAGAAAAAATAAGTGAGGCCTTGCACAGAACCATGAGGATAATGTGCCATGAATAGAATAATTAAGCCAATCCTCTGCACCTGAGGTCCAGTCAAAAACAAAAGGGAAAACAAAAATACTCAGCCAGATGAGGCCTAGGAAATTGAGCTTAGTGTTGTTAGTTTCTACATTACATGGTGTGAGGCAAAATATGACCCACTAGAGAGTACATAGCCCAAAGGCTAATGATGTTCTCGACTTTAAGTGAATATACCATGTATCTACTATACTATCAATTTCACATTTTTTTTTTTTTTGGATTCTAAGTAAAAGCATGACTTGGTGAGAAAC
>NW_022637334.1:0-1181 GCF_010015895.1 Lontra canadensis | reverse complement strand
CCGAGGTCTTTTCTGGTTCCATATAAATTTTAGGATTATTTGTTCCATTTCTTTGAAAAAAAATGGATGGTACTTTGATAGGAATTGCATTAAATGTGTAGATTGCTTTAGGTAGCATAGACATTTTCACAATATTTATTCTTCCAATCCAGGAGCATGGAACATTTTTCCATTTCTTTGTGTCTTCCTCAATTTCTTTCATGAGTACTTTATAGTTTTCTGTGTATAGATTCTTAGTCTCTTTGGTTAGGTTTATTCCTAGGTATCTTATAGTTTTGGGTGCAATTGTAAATGGGATGGACTCCTTAATTTCTCTTTCTTCTGTCTTGTTGTTGGTGTAGAGAAATGCGACTGATTTCTGTGCATTGATTTTATATCCTGACACTTGACTGAATTTCTGTACCAGTTCTAGCAGTTTTGGAGTGGAGTCTTTTGGGTTTTCCACATATAGTATCATGTCATCTGCGAAGAGTGATAGTTTGACTTCTTCTTTGCCGATTTGGATGCCTTTAATTTCTTTTTGTTGTCTGATTGCTGAGGCTAGGACTTCTAGTACTATGTTGAAGCAGTGTTGATAACGGACATCCCTGCCGTGTTCCTGACCTTAGCGGAAATGCTTTCAGTTTTCCTCCATTGAGAATGATATTTGCGGTGGGTTTTTCATAGATGGCTTTGATAATATTGAGGTATGTGCCCTCTATCCCTACACTTTGAAGAGTTTTGATCAGGAAGGGATGCTGTACTTTGTCAAATGCTTTTTCAGCGTCTATGGAGAGTATCATATGGTTCCTGTTCTTTCTTTTATTAATGTGTTGTATCACATGGATTGATTTGCGGATGTTGAACCAACCTTGCAGCCCTGGAATAAATCCCACTTGGTCGTGGTGAATAATCCTTTTAATGTACTGTTGAATCCTATTGGCTAGTATTTTGGTGAGGATTTTTGCATCTGTGTTCATCAAGGATATTGGTCTGTAGTTCTCTTTTTTGATGGGATCCTTGTCTGGTTTTGGGATCAAGGTGATGCTGGCCTCATAAAATGAGTTTGGAAGTTTTCCTTCCATTTCTATTTTTTGGAACAGTCTCAGGAGAATAGGAATTAGTTCTTCCTTAAATGTTTGGTAGAATTCCCCCGGGAAGCCGTCTGGCCCTGGGCTTTTGTTTGTTTGGAGATTTTTGAT
>NW_022637333.1:0-1182 GCF_010015895.1 Lontra canadensis | reverse complement strand
AGGATGTGATCTATTCTGGAGAATGTTCCATGTGCACTAGAGAAGAATGTGTATTCTGTTGCCTTGGGATGAAATGTTCTGAATATATCTGTGATATCCATCTGGTCCAGTGTGTCATTTAAGGCCTTTATTTCCTTGTTGATCTTTTGCTTGGATGATCTGTCCATTTCAGTGAGGGGAGTGTTAAAGTCCCCTACTATTATTGTATGATTGTCGATGTGTTTCTTTGATTTTGTTATTAATTGGTTTATATAGTTGGCTGCTCCCATGTAAGGGGCATAGATATGTACAATTGTTAGATCTTCTTGTTGGACAGATCCTTCGAGTATGATATAGTGTCCATCTTCATCTCTTATTATAGTCTTTGGCTTAAAATCTATTTGATCTGATATAAGGATTGCCACCCCTGCTTTCTTCTGATGTCCATTAGCATGGTAAATTGTTTTCCACCCCTCACTTTAAATCTGGAGATGTCTTTGTGTCTGAAATGAGTTTCTTGTAGGCAACATATAGATGGGTTTTGTTTTTTTTATCCATTCTGATACCCTGTGTCTTTTGATTGGGGCATTTAGCCCATTAACATTCAGGGTAACTATTGAGAGATATGAATTTAGTGCCATTGTATTGCCTGTAAGGTGACTGCTATTGTATATTGTTTCTGTTCCTTTCTGATCTACTACTTTTAGGTTCTCTCTTTGCTTAGAGGACCCCTTTCAATATTTCCTGTAGAGCTGGCTTGGTGTTTGCAAATTCTTTCAGTTTTTGTTTGTCCTGGAAGCTTTTAATCTCTCCTTCTATTTTCAATGATAGCCTAGCTGGATATAGTATTCTTGGCTGCATGTTTTTCTCGTTTAGTACTCTGAATATATCATGCCAGCTCTTTCTGGCCTGCCAGGTCTCTGTGGATAAGTCTGCTGCCAATCTAATATTTTTACCATTGTATGTTACAGACTTCTTCTCCCGGGCTGCTTTCAGGATTTTCTCTTTGTCACTAAG
This sequence comes from Lontra canadensis, assembly GCF_010015895.1. Lineage (NCBI taxonomy): Eukaryota > Metazoa > Chordata > Mammalia > Carnivora > Mustelidae > Lontra > Lontra canadensis. The sequence goes on along the minus strand of NW_022637333.1, from coordinate 186 downwards.
ACTTGTAAATTTGACTATTAGGTGACAGGGTGTGGACCTATTCTTATTGATTTTGAGGGGGGTTCTCTGAACCTCCTGGATTTTGATGCTTGTTCCCTTTGCCATATTGGGGAAATTCTCTCCAATAATTCTCTCCAATATACCTTCTGCTCCCCTCTCTCTTTCTTCTTCTTCTGGAATCCCAAT
>NW_022637332.1:0-1182 GCF_010015895.1 Lontra canadensis | reverse complement strand
ATTATTTATTTGAAAGACAGACTGTGAGAGAGAGAGCACAAGCAGGATGGAAGGAGGAGAGGGACAAGCAGGCTCCCTGCTGAGAAGTCCCCCCCCACACACAGTGGGCAGGTGGGGGTGGGGGTGCTTCAAGTGGGACTCCATGTGGGACTCGATGCTAGGACTCTGGGATCATGACCTGTGCTGAAGGCAGATGCTGAACTGACTGAGCCCCCCAGGCGCCCCTCCAAATGTCTCTCTTTTTTTTTTAAAGATTTTATTTATTTATTTGACAGAGAGAGATCGCAAGCAGGCAGAGAGAGAGGAGGAAGCAGGCTCCCTGCTAAGCAGAGAGCCTGATGCAGGACTCAATCCCAGGACTCTGAGATCATGACCTGAGCTGAAGGCAGCGGCTTAACCCACTGAGCCACCCAGGCGCCCCTCCAAATGTCTCTTTAACAAAGAGGCAGACGGCCTGCATCACTCTCAGACTGGAAGCAGTAACTATAAGCATGACATTTTTAAAAATTTATATCCCATTTATCCTTGTAGTCATTTCTATTTCCAGGAAGTAATACTGATTTCCCTTTAGAGCAAATTTATTTAACAACAACAACAAAAAAAAGTCCATTTAAAGAAAAATATTTAGTGTATAATGGTAGGTCTCTACGCATATATGGGAGAATTGTAAGAATGTTAATAAAATACCTGATACTTCGGACCCTGCCTTGAAGTATTTCAGCTATTCCATCTCAAGAAACAGCCTCAGGGGGCTCCTGGTTGGCGCAGTTGGTTAAGCGCACTTGCTCGGTGACCGACTCTTAATTTCAACTCAGGTCATGATCTCAGAGTTTGTGGGATGGAGCTCCACATCAGGCTCCGTGCTCAGCAGAGAGTCTGCTTCCTCTTCCTCTCAGGCATGTGTGCACGTGCTTGCGCGCTCAAATAAATAAATCTTAAAAAGAAAGAAAGAAAGAAAGAAAGAAAGAAAGAAAGAAAGAAAGAAAGAAAGAAAGAAACAGCCTTAGAATTCATGGATGAGAGTCTGTACAAAGTGGTAATTTAAGGAAATGGCTTTAGGGGTGAAAGTCCATCCAGATATGGTGTTTTTACTTTACTGTGCCTATGACAGTGCAGGGTGGCATGACGAGACATAGTTTTGTGAGTATGTATATAATTCAGTCATCAGAGGAACCAAAGGAA
>NW_022637331.1:0-1183 GCF_010015895.1 Lontra canadensis | reverse complement strand
TCTTTTTCTTTTCTTTTTTCTCTCATTTGGGTGGGGAATCCTGATTGCTCAGAAGTGTTCCAGGGTGCACCCAGACTGCACCACAGTTGATACAACCAGCTACATCTGTCCAGTCATCTCTCACCAAAATGACTAGGAAGAGGAATGCCCAACAGAAGAAAAATATAGAGGATGGACCTTCTACAACAGAGATAATGGCTATCAACATAGACAATATGTAGGAAAGAGAATTCAGGCTAACAATTCTCCAGGTGATAGCTAGGTTGGAGAAAGCCATGGATGACCAAAAGGAATTGATTAGGGCCGAGCTGAAAGTGACCAGACAGGATGTTCACAGTGTTAGGGCAGAGCTAAAAGCTACCAGGGCTGAGATTCACAATGCTCTCAATGAGTTCCAATCTAATCTAAATTCTCTCAAAGCTAGGGTAAATGAGACAGAAGATAGAATTAGTGATCAGGAGGACAAACAGAAAGGATCAAGAGGAAGCCTGGAACAAACAGCTTAGAAACCATGAAAACAGAATCAGGGAAATAAATGACGCCATGAAATGATCCAACGTCAGAATTATTGGAATCCCTGAAGGGGAGGAGAAAGAAAAGTCTAGAAGATATAGTGGAACAAGTTCTTCATGAAAATTTTCCCAATATCGCAAATGGAACCAGCGTTCATGTACTAGAGGCCGAACAGTCTCCACCCAAGATTATATTTCCAGAAAAACATCAAGCAACCTGATAGTCAAATTGAGGAATCATAATTGTAGGTACAATCTCTTGAAAGCTGCTAGGACAAAGAGGCTCCTTACTTATAGAGGAAAGCCCATGAGAATAACGTCAGACCACTCCACAGAGATCTGGCAAGCCAGAAAGGGCTGGCAAGATATATTCAGGGCACTAAATGAGAGGAACACGCAGCCAAGAATACTTTATCCAGCAATACTGACATGCAAAATGGATGGAGAGATAAAGAGTTTCCAAGACCGGCAAGGCTTAAAAGACTATGGAACCACCAAGGCAACACTGCAGGAAATATTAGGGGGGGGTTCTATAAAAGAGGAAAAATCCTAAGAATAGCATTGAACAGAAATATGGAGACAATCTACAGAAAGAAAGACTTCAAAGGTAACACGATGTCAATAAAAATGTATCTATCAATTATCACTCTCAATGTGAATGGCCTAAATGC
>NW_022637330.1:0-1184 GCF_010015895.1 Lontra canadensis | reverse complement strand
GGCTCTCGAGGCCGGGCCAGGCCCAGGGGACTGCCCTGACGATGTGCCGCGCTCGAAGCGAGTTCGCCGGGCATTTTCCACCCAATTTTCACTAGCGTTCGGCCCAAAGCGATTCCGGATTGGGTAGAACGCTCGTGAGAATTGGCCGGCGTTGGGCAGCCCTGCGGACCGCCCTGCTCCCAGTTGCCGAGGGCCCTTTCTCGCTCGGGGCCTGTCGCAGCCACCAGGAAAACGCGCCCAGTCAACGCGGCCCCACCTGGGATCCCGGCAAAGGGAACCATTCCCGGAGCAGAGTTGAGGGCCGGGTTGGGGCCGCACGTCCGTCTCCGTCTATGCTGGCTGCGGGAGCCCCATAGAATTGTACTGACCTCTGCTGGGGAAAGAAGATTTCTCTCCATCGGAGAACAGTCCGTGGCACCGAAAAGCACGATTGGTGCCGGGGTGGGAGGGGGACTCATGGCGCCAGATGCAGGGTACCCCAGGTGGAGGCCCCAAGGGACAGGACCCGGGAAACGGAAGACTGAGGGCACAGGCGAGGGTTTGTGTCCGTGGCTCGGGGCAGGCCTGGTCGCAGGCGACAGTGCCACTTAGGGGACAACCACAGGCTGAGGATCAAGAGGCGCCGGGATCGGTTTGGGCAGAACGCTCGTGTGAATTAGCCGGCGTTGGGCAGCCCTGCGGACCGCCCTGCTTCCGGTGGCCGAGGGCCTTTATAGCTCGGTGCCTGTCGTGGCCACCAGAAAAACGCGCTGGGATGACGCGGCCCCACCGGGGGTCCAGGCAAAGGGGAGTGTTCCCGGACCAGAGTTGAGGGCCGGGTTGGGGCCGTGCGTCCGCCTCCGTCTATTCGGGCTGCCGGAGCCCCCAAGAATGGTGCTGACCAATGCTGGGGAACGAAGACTTCTCTCCCTTGGAGAACGGTCCGTGGCGCCGAAAGGCACGATTGGTGCCGGGATGGGAGGGGGAGTCCTGGCGCCGGACTCAGCAACCCCAGGTGGATTCCCCGAGGGACAGGACCCTGAAAACGGAAGACTGAGGGAGCAGGCGATGGTTCGCGTCCGTGACTCGGGGCAGGGCTGGCCGCAGGCGACAGTGCCACGTTGGGGATAAGAACAGTCTGAGGATCAACAGGCGTCACCCTCGCTGGAGCCTGACTACCGGAGCGATTCTTGGCGGGGTTCAGA
>NW_022637329.1:0-1184 GCF_010015895.1 Lontra canadensis | reverse complement strand
TCTGTCTCGCTGTCTGTTGCAGCGTGTGAACGAGAGCGGTGAGCAGATGCCCAGCCTGGCAGACCTGACCTTACGTCTGGTTCCCTTCCTTCGTCCCCACAGCTCCTTCTGTGGTGTTCTACGCTCTGCTCTCGGATCCCATCCCTGCTTTGTTCCCGGTTTCCTGACTTGGCCATGAGCGGAATGACGCCATGCTTCTGCCCACACGTAACCACTGTGTCTCTTCCGTGTTTTCCTCGGTTTGTCCTTTCAGACCTTGTTTCACCATGATGTCCCCGTTGGCAGGTTCCCCAGTCCTTGAGTGCTGGAAGCAAGTCATCCCTGTGCTTCTCTGTGCCTTTCTTGGGGAACGTTCTTTGGAAGACCATTATTTCTGCTCCTAATAATTCCATGACCTAGAAACAATCATTGTTTCTGTCTTGCTTCCTTCCCATCTCATTCTTATTTTGTAAAGTGAAATTGGGAACTATGGTGTGTTTTTCATTTTACGTTCTTTTTTGAGACTATGTCCATATTTCCAAATTATCTTTTGAGTTGATTTTACTTGAAATGTAATATTCCAGTGTGCAGTATTATTCAACCATCCCCCTCCTTTTTAATGTTCAGTGGCTTACTAAAATTTTTGGCCATTATTTTGAGGTTAACTTTTCTGATATTTTCTGGAAATCTAGATAATTTTTCTCTAGGAAATCCCTAGAAAGAGAATTCTTAGGTTAAATGGTATATCTAGTTTATTAGGACTACTGTGACAAATTACTACAAGTTGGTGGTTTAAAATGGCAGCGATGTATTCGTACATTTCTGGGATCAGAAGTCTGAATTCTATGCATCCCAGAGCTGTGCTCCCTCCAAACTGTCCAGGGAAGGGACTTTCTCCTTCTGGCATCTTCTGCAAGCTGATTGAGCTTCCTGTGGCTTGTAGCCCCATCACTCAGTCTCTGCCTCCGTCATCACGTGGCTTCTTGTCTCTGTCCCCTGTCCATCTCTGGCCTCTCTCTTTGAGGCTCTCTTGTCATTGGATCTGGGACCCACTCAGATGACCTGGGAGCGTGGGCTCATCTCCGGGTTCCTACTTGAATCAGACTCTCAGAGATCTCGTTTCCAAATAAGGTGAGTTGCTGGGTTCCAGGCAGTGGAGCGGCTGTCCCTGGGGGGCCGTCTGGCTCACCGTAGTGGGCATGAAT
>NW_022637328.1:0-1184 GCF_010015895.1 Lontra canadensis | reverse complement strand
GGCTCTCTACTCTGTTCCACTGGTCAATGTGCCTGTTTTTATGTCAGCACCATGCTGTCTTGGTGATCACAGCTTTGTAGTAAGGCTTGAAATCAGGTAACGTGATGCCGCCATTTTAATTTTTGTTTTTCAACATTTCCTTAGCAATTCTGGGTCTCTTCTGATTCCATACAAATTTTAGGATTATTTGCTCCAGCTCTTTGAGAAATACTGGTGGAATCTTGATCGGAATGGCATTAAAAGTATAGATTGCTCTAGGCAGTATAGACATTTTAGCAATGTTTTTTCTTCCCATCCAAGAGCATGGAATGGTCTTCCATCTTTTTGTGTCTTCTTCAATTTCTTTTGTGAGTGTTCTGCAGGTCCTCGAGTACAGATCCTTTACCTCTTTGGTTAGGTTTATTCCCAGGTACCTTATGGTTCTTGGTGCTATAGTAAATGGAATCCATTCTGTAATTTCCCTTTCTGTATTTTCATTGTTAGTGTATAAGAAAGCCACCGATTTCTGTACATTGACTTTCTATCATGCCACCTTACTGAATTGCTGTATGAGTTCTAGTAGTTTGGGGGTGGAGTCTTTTGGGTTTTCCATATAAAGAATCACGTCATCTGCAAAGAGAGAGAGTTTGACTTCTTCATTGCCAATTTGGATAACTTTTATTTCTCTTTGTCATCTGATTGCTGTTGGTAGGACTTCTAATACTATGTTGAACAAGAGTGGTGAGAGTGGGCATCCTTGTCATGTTCCTGATCTCAACAGAAAGGCTGCAAGCTTTTTCCCATTGAGGATGATATTTGGTGTGGATCTTTCATATATAGATTTTATGAAGTTCAGGAATGTTCCCTCTATCCCTATACTTTAAAGAGTTTTAATCAGGAACAGATGCTGGATTTTGTCAAATGCTTTTTCTGCATCAACTGAGAGGACCATGTGGTTCTTCTCTCTTCTCTTATTGATTTGTTCTATCGCATTGATTGATTTGCAAATGTTGAACCATCCTTGTAGCCCAGGGATGAATCCCACCTGGTCATGGTGGATAATCTTCTTAATATACTGTTGGATCCTGTTTGCTAGGATCTTGTTGAGAATCTTAGCATCCATATTCATCAGGGATATTGGTCTGAAATTCTCCTTTTTGGTAGGGTCTTTGTCTGGTTTGGGGATCAAGGTAATGCTGGCTTCA
>NW_022637327.1:0-1184 GCF_010015895.1 Lontra canadensis | reverse complement strand
CCAGGGCCAGACGGCTTCCCGGGGGAATTCTACCAAACATTTAAAGAAGAACTAATTCCTATTCTCCTGAGACTGTTCCAAAAAATAGAAATGGAAGGAAAACTTCCAAACTCATTTTATGAGGCCAGCATCACCTTGATCCCCAAACCAGACAAGGATCCCATCAAAAAAGAGAACTACAGACCAATATCCTTGATGAACACAGATGCGAAAATTCTCACCACAATACTAGCCAAGAGGATTCAACAGTACATTAAAAGGATTATTCACCACGACCAAGTGGGATTTATTCCAGGGCTGCAAGGTTGGTTCAACATCTGCAAAACAATCAATGTGATACAACACATTAATAAAAGAAAGAACAAGAACCATATGATAATCTCCATAGATGCTGAAAAAGCATTTGACAAAGTACAACATCCCTTCCTGATCAAAACTCTTCAAAGTGAAGGGATAGAGGGCACGTACCTCAATATTATCAAAGCCATCTATGAAAAACCCATCGCAAATATCATTCTCAATGGAGAAAAACTGAAAGCTTTTCCGCTCAGGTCAGGAACACGGCAGGGATGTCCGTTATCACCATTGCTATTCAACATAGTACTAGAAGTCCTAGCCTCAGCAATCAGACAACAAAAGGAAATTAAAGGCATCTAAATCAGCAAAGAAGAAGTCAAACTATCACTCTTCGCAGATGATATGATACTATATGTGGAAAACCCAAAAGACTCCACTCCAAAACTGCTAGAACTTGTACAGGAATTCAGTAAAGTGTCAGGATATAAAATCAATGCACAGAAATCAGTTGCATTTCTCTACGCCAACAACAAGACAGAAGAAAGAGAAATTAAGGAGTCAATCCCATTTCCAATTGCACGCAAAACTATAAGATACCTAGGAATAAACCTAACCAAAGAGACTAAGAATCTATACACCGAAAACTATAAAGTACTCATGAAAGAAATTGAGGAAGACACAAAGAAATGGAAAAATGTTCCATGCTCATGTATTTGAAGAACAAATATTGTGAAAATGTCTATTCTACCTAAAGCAATCTACACATTTAATGAAATCCCTAACCAAAATCCCATCCATTTTTTTCAAAGAAATAGAAAAAATAATCTTAAAATTTATATGGAACCAGAAAAGACCTCGAATAGCCAAAGGAATATTGAAAAAGAAAG
>NW_022637326.1:0-1184 GCF_010015895.1 Lontra canadensis | reverse complement strand
CTTAACATTCAGCTGAAATAAATGTCTTTCTTAGAAGCTGCCACTGAACTTACCACAGATAAAATATTTCTTCTTAGTTTTCAATTAATTTCAGACATCCGAATTTTCCAATGATACCTAGTCCTCATATATGATAATTCTACTGACTGTGGGATGGGGAGGCCCCCCTCTTTCTAGCAAAGGTAACTTAATGTTCAACTCACTCCAGAAAACACAGGATCCCAAACCTTTCCACATTCTGTTTATAGACACAAATACCTCAGGCATGAAATGTCCCTTTCACATTCCAATCATCCTAAGCACTGGGATTTTTCTTTTATTTCATTTTTATTTTTTTAGAAAAATTACTGTAATATGATTAACATAGTATGTTATACTAGTTTCAGATGTACAATAGAGTGACTTGATAATTATGTACATTTCTTGATGCTTACCATGATAAACGTAGTCACCATCTGTCACCACACTGCATCATTACAGTATTATTGACCATATTCCCTATGCTGTATTTTACATTTCTGTAACTTCTTCATTTTGTAATGGAAAAAAAAATACCACTTCATCCCCTTTACCTATTTTACCCATTCTCCTACCCATTTTCCCTTTGGCAGCTACCAGTTTGTTCTCTGTATTTAAGAGTTTGTTTTTTCTTTGTTTTTCAGATTCCACATATAACTGAAATCGTATGGTACTATCATTTTTATAGTATTGTCACTCCTCCTAAACTTCACACGTCTTGTCTTTTAAAATCTGTTCCACAGGAGGATGGAGAAATTACCACACTTGTACTATAAGGACCTATTTAGCCAAGGCAGCTCCATCTAGTTAAACGGTGATTTTGTTGTTTATGCAGTAAAATTTAAAATGACCCTGCCTGCCCCTCTCAGGGAACTTACTTAAAAACAAGTCCTGGAAAACAGTCCCAGGTAACAAAGCCAAAATACAAAGGACGATCAGGCCAGGTGGAGGTATCCAAACAGTGGGGACGTATACTGTCTACCTAGCTACCAAGGAGTATGCACCCTGCCCTTTGGAAGCCTTTTGGGCACCAATTCTGACCAAGGGGATAGGCTAGTTCAAATATCTACTACAGGGTAAATTGTAATTCAATTGATCACTTATGTGTGACCTAGCAGGACTGTGCAGCCTTCTCTATGTGTTACAATCTCATTGGCCACCTGTGC
>NW_022637325.1:0-1185 GCF_010015895.1 Lontra canadensis | reverse complement strand
TTAACACTTAGCAATAGTAATAAGCACGTTGAAATTAGGGTTCCTAACATTAGTTACAGGTTGGCCAAAATCTTATTCCTGCCCCTCCAAAAATTATTATTAGATGATCTTTTGCTAAATGTTTGTCTCTGGGAGGAGGAGTCAAGATGGCGGAGATGTAGCAGCTGAGACGACTTCAGGTAGCGGGAGATCAGCTAGATAGCTTATCTAAAGATTGCAAACACCTACAAATCCAACGGGAGATGAAGAGAAGAAGAACAGCAATTCTAGAAACAGAAAATCAATCACTTTCTGAAAGGTAGGACTGGCAGAGAAGTGAATCCAAAGCGATGGGAAGATAGATCCTGGGGGGAGGGGCCGGCTCCCGGCAAGTGGCGGAGCAACGGAGGGCAAAATCAGGACTTTTAAAAGTCTGTTCCACTGAGGGACATCGCTCCAGAGGCTTAACCGGGGTGAGGCCCACTCGGGGTCAGCGTGGCCTCAGGTCCCGCAGGGTCACAGAAGGATCAGGAGTGCCTGAGTGTCACAGAACTTACAGGTATTAGAATGGGGAAGCCGGCTACAGAGACGGAGCCGAGGAGTGACTCTCAGCTCGGGGTTGCCTTGAACCGGTCGCAGGCTCGGTCAGCTCGGAGCGCGGCCGGAAGCCAGGGTGACGGGAGTAATTGGGCGCTGTTCTCTGAGGCGCACTGAGGAGTGGGGCCCCGGGCTCTCAGCACCTCCGGGCCGGAGACTGGAAGGCCGTCATCTTCATTCCCATCCTCCGGACTCTACGGAAAGCGCTCAGGGAACAAAAGCTCCCGAAAGCGAACCCGAGCGGATTACTCAGCCCGGCCCCTGGTAAGGGCGGTGCGACTCCGCCTGCGGCAAAGACACTTGAGAATCACTACAACAGGCCCCTCCCCCAGAAGATCAACAAGAAACCCAGCCGGGACCAAGTTCACCAACCAAGGAGTGCAGTTTCAATACCAAGGAGAGCAGCGGAATTCCAGAGGAGGAGAAAGCAAAGCACGGAACTCCTGGCTTTCTCCACATGATTCTATAGCCTTGCAGTTAATTTAATTTTTTTTTTCTTTTTTAATTTTTTTCTTGTTCAATTCTTTTTCACTTCTTCTGCTATTTTTTTAACTTTTACCCTTTTCTTTTTTTAACATTTTTTAACTAGTTTATCTAATATATATATAT
>NW_022637324.1:0-1185 GCF_010015895.1 Lontra canadensis | reverse complement strand
AAAAATTTTATATAAAATATATAGAGAGTAGAAAATAAAAAAGGGGCTAGTAAAGAGTGGCTGTAACTTTCGTTTTGGACAAAATAGAGTGCTTCATTGTTCCTGGGTGAATTTTGACCCGTATGTTAGAGGTCACTAACTCTCAAAATCACTACAAAATTAAAGGATGGATATATAAGAAGGTAAAACTGAGTAGAGTGAACAACTTGCTAAGATAAAGCATGTACGTGTTAAAAAAAATAAAGGTTTGTAAAAAACAAGTCAAAATGGCCTATGAAAAAAAGAGCTGGTATAATAGACATCTTGCTGAACACAGCCACTTTTCTGCTTGTAGAAATACATATCTATATTCTTACATCTCGGGTTGATTTCATGGGTGCTCAAAATAGTTTATAGATACGCAGCTAAATTCAAGGGACTTGCTTTAACTGGGCCCCCTACACCTCCACCATCTTGCCTCGATCTCCCTGTTTCTGATTGATTTTTGGTATATGTTAGAAGACACTATATGTGAAAACGTTAAGGAAATCAGAACTTATTTTATATATAAATTGAATAGAGAGAAAAATTGGGTTATGTGGGGCATAAATCTATAAAATGAAGATTTGAAATTTAGAAACTGATGTGAGGAAATAAGACTCTCTTTGAAATGGGAAGATGGCATAACAAGAAAAAGCAAGGAAAAGAAAAGAAAGAAAAAAGAAATGTAAACTTTTATCCTGAGTATAAGCAAGTCGTGAGGGAACACTTGGAGCTCCCTATGTAATTTTCCCTGGTGCTGGAGTTTCACGTTCCTGTGGGAAATAACCGTATCCTTCACCTGCTCTTCCAGTCTGTCTTCTGGGGGAGGGGCTTGCTGCTTGGCTTCTCAGGCATTTTTGTCCAGGTGGAGTTGCCCACCCTTGTCAGGGTCATTGGCTGAATGGGAGCCGACCCTGTGTCTGGTTCTTTTTCCCTGGTGGCTTTCTGCCACTCCTCAGAGGGTCAGAGCACACATGGCCCTGCAGGAATCTCTAGCCCAGAGCCACAATGTGGTGACCCAGACCCCCACCACCACCTCAGGTCAATCCACCTCCACTTCTATGTGTACCAAAATCCACAGACTTGCCTTATTGATGCCCACTGCAACTCTCTGGAGAAAGTTCCAGGGACCCATGAGTGTCTCCGTGCTTTCTGACTTTGCAA
>NW_022637323.1:565-1185 GCF_010015895.1 Lontra canadensis | reverse complement strand
TCACTGGGACCGAGCTTAGCGGAGACCCCAGCCGTCCCAGTAGCCCACGTGCGGAAGAGGGCCCGGGATGGGTCATGCCTTCTCCTCCTCCACACGTGTCCCCAAGCACCCGCACACGTCCACCACCGGCACCCCGAGCGCGTGCCTGAAGGGGGGCTCGTGCCGCTTGTCCGCACAGGTGTCAGCTCCCAGACAGCCCCTCAGCATTTTGTGTGTGTTTGGTTGGGGGCGGGCGGGGGCGTGGACTGGGGTAGGGGAGAGCCAGTGGCTGTGCAGGCTCACCTCCTTGGTGGCCAGAGCCCCCGGGGCACGGGGGTGTGGATAACCTGGATCTCCTTGTCCCCCAGCCCTTGCCCCCGAGCCCGGCGGCACCCGCGCGGATTGGGCCCCGGCGCCCACAGGGGCCCCCGCGGGGCGTTGGGTGCCCGGAACCGTCGGCCACCCTGCTTGCCTTGCCGTCCCCTGGGGGGCCTACCCAGAGGGGAGCGAGTGGGTCACCCTGGGCCCGAGGCCGGGGAGCCGGGCCTCGCTGGCCTGGTCTTGACTGCAGTGGGGTGGGTGGGTGTCGCGGCGGTGACACCGCGGGAGGAGGTCCTTGAGGGCTGGGGCAGTCCCCGGGC
>NW_022637323.1:0-465 GCF_010015895.1 Lontra canadensis | reverse complement strand
GCATTTTGTGTGTGTTGGTTGGGGGCGGGCGGGGGCGTGGACTGGGGTAGGGGAGAGCCAGTGGCTGTGCAGGCTCACCTCCTTGGTGGCCAGAGCCCCCGGGGCACGGGGGTGTGGATAACCTGGATCTCCTTGTCCCCCAGCCCTTGCCCCCGAGCCCGGCGGCACCCGCGCGGATTGGGCCCCGGCGCCCACAGGGGCCCCCCGCGGGGCGTTGGGTGCCCGGAACCGTCGGCCACCCTGCTTGCCTTGCCGTCCCCTGGGGGCCTACCCAGAGGGGAGCGAGTGGGTCACCCTGGGCCCGAGGCCGGGGAGCCGGGCCTCGCTGGCCTGGTCTTGACTGCAGTGGGGTGGGTGGGTGTCGCGGCGGTGACACCGCGGGAGGAGGTCCTTGAGGGCTGGGGCAGTCCCCGGGCAGGGTACGTGTAGCCTCTGCGGCGGGTGCCGACAAGGGCGCCGCGGGGG
>NW_022637322.1:0-1185 GCF_010015895.1 Lontra canadensis | reverse complement strand
CCTCAAGAGGGAAATTGTGCCCTATGGAGCTGCACAAAATACGTAGATATGGCCAACGTACACGTACGGTACCTGTATGGGTACCTGTACCCGATGTACAGTACCCGATCCTACACATTCTGTCCCTTAGCCTTAGCCCTGACCTCCAGTCATCCACCCACATAGCTGGCCTCAGATTCAGCAGATCACACCTGACCCTAATGGTAACCCTTGGTTCATTTTTCAGGCATCCATACCCAAAGCCCTTCTCTTGATTCCCTCCATATGGAGATATCTGTGCCATACAACGGGACTCCACATCTCCGCCAGAATGAAATCATACCATTTGGAGCTGGGCAAATCCCCCAGAGCAGGAGAAACCTCCCTGGCCCCAGGAGGCCACACACATATTTGGCAACCCCAGTGGACCAAAATTCTAGTCTGGTCTGAGGGAATGCCTGACATTCACCCTAACATCACATTCATGGGAGCCTGACTCAGCGTCTGCAGATAGGGAATCCATGCCCTACACCCTAACCATACACTGAGCTTAGGTTTTCAGAATTCCATACCTTGAGTGCTGGAATGCAAGCCATCCAGATTGGGGACTCCAGAGTCATCCCACTGGACTCTTCTTGCCCTCAAGAGGGAAACTGTGCCCTATGGAGCTGCACAAAATATGTAGATATGGGCAAATATGCAAGAACCTCAATGCCACCCCACTTTCATTCTCTACCCTGTACAATTATTTGCAGTCTGACACAACCTGAGTCCCATCCTCCAATTAGTCCCCAGAACAGATGGACAGAGACCCTTCACATTGGACTTGCCATGGCCCTCTGTCCTAATCCTAACCCTAGATTGATGTTTCAGTCATCCATAGCCAGAGACCTCCTCACCAATCCCTCCACATGGGGAGACACCTGAAAAACAGTACAGAACTCCTCCTGCCCCACAGAAGGAAACCTTGTTCTTTGGAGGTATGTAAAACCCTTAGAGTTGGAAGAAATCGGTGTTGCCCCTGAGGCCACACCCACTTCTACAGGCCACCCTGGAACCAAACACCCATTGTGACCCTTAGCCTGAGTCCTATTTTCAACAAAGCCCCATGGGTATCTCACCCTTGAGAAAGGATTTGGGGTTTGCAATGCTGCTACGACCTAACCCTAAACATAGGTGGGGATTTCAGGCATCCATAATCAGTAC
>NW_022637321.1:0-1185 GCF_010015895.1 Lontra canadensis | reverse complement strand
CCTCTGGTGGCCGCCCGGAAGAGAGTGCCCAAGGATCCTGCTGCTGAGGGCAGGGCCAAAGGAAACCATCCCTTCTGCTCCCTTAGACTGGGCTCTGAGTTCACAGTAGGGGGCTAGCAGGGTTCCACGTGCCCTGCTCTGCCACTGCCTTCCCTCCCTCCAGCGTTTCCCCTCGGGTGAGATTTCTGCATCAAAGTCGGCCTGTGGACCAAAAAAAAAAGCCGGGTCTGGGGAGCAAAGCAAAACAAATACGCCCAAGAGACAAGTACTTGGCAATTCCATGGTCATGGAAGGAGCCCCAAGATCCTAATTTGCCATCATCTTGACTGTGCCTTGAGGGAGTGCTTTTCTTTTATGGGACTGTTGAAATTCGAAAAGAAAGGGGGGTGGAGGGACGCCCAACTATAGTTGTCACATGAGTTCATAGTGAGGTGGGGGAAGTAGGGACCCATGTTAATGCCAGGAACCTGTATGCATGTTCTACCACACAGCAAGTGGGACACTGCAGAAGTGCTTATGTTAAGGACCTTGAGATGGCGAGATGATCCTGGATTCTCCAGGCAACCTCTGGAAAGACAAGGGGGTCTTAAAACTGGAAGAGGCAGAGAAGGAGGTCAGAAGGATGCTGTGTGAGGAGGACTCTCCCTGCTGGGGCTGGAGCTGAGCATAGAGGAGGGGCCTCTAAAAGCTGGAACAGGCAGAGACACACTGTCTGCTTTACTTAAAAAAACAGAAACTGCCAGATATTTTACCAGCAAAAACGGGATTTGTCAGGATAAAAGGGATCTGGGAAAAATCATTTTGGCAAATCCATAGGCGAGACCAGAGAACAAATGGGAGGAACAGTTTTGAAAGCGGTCAGTTGGGAAGATTGTTCTAAAAGTCCATTGGGGTGAACTGTTAGTTGGAAAAGCACTGGTATCTCCCTGGGGGAACAAAGCTAGCATTCTTGACTCTGGCCTGGTTAGTAGAGGTCTATGCCTATGCAATGTCAAATCCCTGTAAGGTCAGAAGTCCCTCCCCTGGGGCTGCAGTGCCCTTGGAGGTAAGGAGGGCAGAGGAGCTCCCTTGCTAAAACCTCCAGACTGCATTTTAGTGTGGTTTCCCTTGACTAATTTCCACCTTCTCCTAGAGCACTGAAGGTGCCCTGTGGACATCTGGATTTTAGTCCACTGAGATCCTTGT
>NW_022637320.1:0-1186 GCF_010015895.1 Lontra canadensis | reverse complement strand
AACAGAAGAAAGAGAAATTAAGGAGTCAATCCCATTTACAATTGCACCCAAAACCGCAAGATACCTTGGAATAAACCTAACCAAAGAGGCAAAGAATCTGTACTCAGAACACTATAAAGTACTCAGGAAAGATATTCAGAAAGACACAAAGAAATGGAAAAAGGTTCCATGCTCATGGATTGGAAGAATAAATATTGTGAAAATGTCTATGCTACCTAAAGCAATCTACATATTTAATGCAATCCCTATCAAATATCATGAATTTTTTTTTCAAAGAAATGGAACAAATAATCCTAAAACTTATATGGAACCAGAAAAGTCCCTGAATAGCCAGAGGAATGTTGAAAAATAAAGCCAAAGTTCAAGGTCCTATTACAAAGCTGTCATCATCAAGACAGTATGGTACTGGCACAAAAACAGACACATAGATCAATGGAACAGAATAGAGAGCCCAGAAATAGACCCTCAACTCTATGGCCAACTAATCTTTGACAAAGCAGGAAAGAATGTCCAGTGGAAAAAAGACAGTCTCTTCAACAAATGGTATTGGGAAAATAGGAAAGCCACATGCAGAAGAATCAAACTGGACCATTTCCTTACACCACACACAAAAATAGACTCAAAATGGATGAAAGACCTCAATGTGAGAAAGGAATCCATCAAAATCCTTGAGGAGAACACAGGCAGTAACCTCTTTGACCTCAGCCGCAGCAACTTCTTCCTAGAAACATCGCCAAAAGCAAGGGAAGCAAGGGCAAAATGAACTATTGGGACTTCACCAAGATCAAAAGCTTTTGCACAGCAAAGGAAACAGTTAACAAAACCAAAAGACAACTGACAGAATGGGAGAAGATTTTCGCAAATGACATATCAGATAAAGGGCTAGTATCCAAAATCTATAAAGAACTTAGCAAACTCAATACCCAAAGAACAAATAATCCAATCAAGAAATGGGCAGAGGCCATGAACAGACATTTCTGCAAAGAAGACATCCAACAGACACATGAAGAAGTGCTCTGCATCACTCGGCATCAGGGAAATACAAATCAAAATCACAATGAGATACCACCTCACACCAGTCAGAATGGCTAAAATTGACTAGTCAGGAAAGGACAGATGCTGGTGAGGATGTGGAGAAAGGGGAACCCTCCTACACTGTTGGTGGGAATGCAAGCTGATGAAGCCA
>NW_022637319.1:0-1186 GCF_010015895.1 Lontra canadensis | reverse complement strand
TCAGGTAACCTAGGACAGAATTTCTAATCACAGCAACATTATTTAAGGAGAGACCTCATAAAAACAGTGCTGCTAGTTTCACAGAAGCTTTCCTATTCTGCATGAAGTCCGTTTCTGTCATCAAAGTAATTAAAGGTACTAGCTGATTCTTTATAAAAATAAACAGAAGGTCATAGGGAAGCTCTAGTTTTAATTTCTTGAGGAATCTCCACACTGTCGTCCCTATGACCCTGCAATTGCACTACTGGGTATTTACCCCAAAGATACAGATGTGGTGAAAAGAAGGGCCATCTGTACCCCAATGTGTATAGCAGCAATGGCCACGGTCGCCAAACTGTGGAAAGAACCAAGATGCCCTTCAACGGACGAATGGATAAGGAAGATGTGGTCCATATACACTATGGAGTATTATGCCTCCATCAGAAAGGATGAATACCTAACTTTTGTAGCAACATGGATGGGACTGGAAGAGATGATGCTGAGTGAAATAAGTCAAGCAGAGAGAGTCAATTATCATATGGTTTCACTTATTTTTGGAGCATAACAAATAGCACGGAGGACAAGGGGAGATGGAGAGGAGAAGGGAGCTGAGAGAAATTGGAAGGGGATGTGAACCATGAGAGACTATGGACTCTGAAAAACAATCTGAGGGGTTTGAATGGCAGGGGGTGGGAGGTTGGGGGAACCAGGTGGTGGGTATTAGAGAGGGCATGGATTGCATGGAGCACTGGGTTTGGTACAAAAACAATGAATACTGTTATGCTGAAAAGAAATTTTTAAAAAAGTAAACAGAAGGTAATAATGGAGAAGATTACTAGAGTCCATCTTGCAAGAAGTACTTTATTTTAAAAGGTAGAATAATATCCAGTTTAGCAAAGGTTTCATTGGACATATAAGCTTTAGAAGCAGATAAAGTATTGTAGATAAGTTAAAAACAACCTCCAAAAGATCAATACCAGAGTTTGAAGCTCCCTTCCTCAAACACACCACATTTACCTGCCTGATGGCCCTGGTGTAGTTGGATAATCCTTCTCTGTCTGTCTTCCATCATTTGTAAAATTCGACTGAAGCATACCCACATCACAGGAGCAATATATAGAGTAAAAGACTTAGTGAACACAGAAGACTGTCTGGCCAATAGGTTTAAATGGTATATTAGGCATACTTTGAAGTTTACTTTGCATAA
>NW_022637318.1:0-1186 GCF_010015895.1 Lontra canadensis | reverse complement strand
TACAGTAAAAAGACATGACCATTTGATTCAAGCTGACCCTTCCTGAAAATAACCTAGTCCACTAAATGGAGTTCCAAAATTCACAACTTATAAGAATTATGTACATAACAAAGGGTGCAAGGGTGTATATAACAGGCTGATATCATTTTTTATGTGAAGACATGGCTTTTTGACCAAGTTCTCATGATTTCATGCATATTTTTTAGACCTGGGTTTTGTTTATGTTTTTATTAAGGAGATGGTATTGGTGCCAGGAAGCCTAAGCAGCAGTCAGTAAAACACTAGCAGCTAGTTGTCCTAACACCTTCCTGACCCTCACCCTATATATCCAGGGCTCTGTTCCTAGATTGGGAAAATTATACTCTACCCTTCACTGTAACAAAAATTCATGAGACTGTTTAAATAGACACAATTGACTGTTTCAAGTATTTTACTGTTTGAGTTAAAAAAAATCATTGTGATTATTAAAGTCAGGCTTAGATAAAGGTGTAAAGTAAGCAGGTGTGTCTTTAAGTTATTTGGTTCTATATGCACTTATATGAAGTTAGGAAGGAGAGAATACTTTAGAAGTAAGTATGTTGGTTGTGTTAGTAAGGGATAATTTTGGACAATGAGCCATTTATGACCTCCTCAAGAATACCATCAACAATACTTCTTGCCACTTAGATAGCATAGAAAACTGTCTTCCCACACAATGCTTTGAAATAGATGTTAATAATTGTCTGTTTTTAGAGGGGAGCAGCACAGGAAGATGGAAAGAGAGAATCTTAAGCATGGAGATGAACGCAGGACTCCATCTCACGATTGTGAGGCACAATCAGGAATCTCATGCTTAACCAACTGAGTCACCCAAGTACTCCAAGAATTGTTCATAGTACAACCACTATAGTATACTATAGAATTTAGAGCAAACTGCACTGCAAGGTAGATGGACTGTGAATCTGAAATTTCTCTTCTAATTGAAGTCTTCATAAAGTTCGTATTTCTCACAGCTGTTATCTCTTAATGACATTCCCTAGTATTATTCTGGTCTCTACTATACAATGAATACACACACACACACACACACACACACACACACATATATATATATATATTTTTTTTCTCTCTCTCTCTCTGTCTCTCTCTCCCTCTCTCTCTTCTATATTCTGTGTATTACCACATTTTAGGATGGTGTGGAGACCTT
>NW_022637317.1:0-1187 GCF_010015895.1 Lontra canadensis | reverse complement strand
AACAGAAGAAAGAGAAATTAAGGAGTCAATCCCATTTACAATTGCACCCAAAACCGTAAGATACCTTGGAATAAACCTAACCAAAGAGGCAAAGAATCTGTACTCAGAACACTATAAAGTACTCAGGAAAGATATTCAGAAAGACACAAAGAAATGGAAAAAGGTTCCATGCTCATGGATTGGAAGAATAAATATTGTGAAAATGTCTATGCTACCTAAAGCAATCTACATATTTAATACAATCCCTATCAAATATCATCAATTTTTTTTTTCAAAGAAATGGAACAAATAATCCTAAAACTTATATGGAACCAGAAAAGTCCCTGAATAGCCAGAGGAATGTTGAAAAATAAAGCCAAAGTTCAAGGTCCTATTACAAAGCTGTCATCATCAAGACAGTATGGTACTGGCACAAAAACAGACACATAGATCAATGGAACAGAATAGAGAGCCCAGAAATAGACCCTCAACTCTATGGCCAACTAATCTTTGACAAAGCAGGAAAGAATGTCCAGTGGAAAAAAGACAGTCTCTTCAACAAATGGTATTGGGAAAATAGGAAAGCCACATGCAGAAGAATCAAACTGGACCATTTCCTTACACCACACACAAAAATAGACTCAAAATGGATGAAAGACCTCAATGTGAGAAAGGAATCCATCAAAATCCTTGAGGAGAACACAGGCAGTAACCTCTTTGACCTCAGCCGCAGCAACTTCTTCCTAGAAACATCGCCAAAAGCAAGGGAAGCAAGGGCAAAATGAACTATTGGGACTTCACCAAGATCAAAAGCTTTTGCACAGCAAAGGAAACAGTTAACAAAACCAAAAGACAACTGACAGAATGGGAGAAGATTTTCGCAAATGACATATCAGATAAAGGGCTAGTATCCAAAATCTATAAAGAACTTAGCAAACTCAATACCCAAAGAACAAATAATCCAATCAAGAAATGGGCAGAGGCCATGAACAGACATTTCTGCAAAGAAGACATCCAACAGACACATGAAGAAGTGCTCTGCATCACTCGGCATCAGGGAAATACAAATCAAAATCACAATGAGATACCACCTCACACCAGTCAGAATGGCTAAAATTGACTAGTCAGGAAAGGACAGATGCTGGTGAGGATGTGGAGAAAGGGGAACCCTCCTACACTGTTGGTGGGAATGCAAGCTGATGAAGCCA
>NW_022637316.1:0-1187 GCF_010015895.1 Lontra canadensis | reverse complement strand
TTGCTTCTCAGTCAGCTGGGTCTAACACACACACACATGCTCTTTGATCTCACTTTAAATTCATGGCAATTAATGTCAATGATGTACTATGGTAATTTCATGACAAAAATTATACCAAATATAATCACTATAGTATTTACACAAAGATTGAGGTCACCATTTTACATAAAAAATAATTACAGCTCTAACAATTCCCTCAGAATGTTTGCATGCACCAATGGCTCTAACAATTCTGACTTAATCATAGTGGCTTCTATTTCACTTATTTAACTATAGAGAACAAACTGATGGTGACCAGAGGGAAGGTGGGTGGGGGGATGGGTAAAATAGGTGATAGGGATTAAGGAGTACACTTACTATGATGAGCACTGGCTGTTGAACAAGTGTTGAATTACTATATTGTATACATGAAACTAATATTACAATGTATGTTAACTGTAATTTAAATAAAAACTTTAAAAAATAAATTTAAACACAATTAGGTACAGTGACAATTTTCTCTATAGCATTAGCTTTGTTTATGTTGAGGGTAAGTCTGTTTTTAACTCTTTCATGTGCTTTAGATATAACACTGATTTTGCAATGCTAACATCTCCTCTCAATGTTTTGCTTGCTTTTTAGTTGATCTACTGTCTTTACAATGTCTGAAATCAGATTTAGCAATCTCATTTGGGATCAAGTTATAACACTGAATCAAGTGTTAGATGAAGTAATTCCAATTCACGGAAGGGGGAATTTCCCCACACTGGAGGTAAAACCAAAATATATCATTCAAGTTGTGAAAAATCAATTGATAAAGCAAGGGATTATTGTTAAAGATACCCGACTGAATGGATCCACAGCAAGTTATATACTTGCAAGCCACAGTGGAATCAGCTATAAGGATTTAGATGTTATTTTTGGTGTTGAACTACCAAGCGATCAGGAATTTCAAGTTGTTAAAGATGCAGTTCTTGGCTGTCTGCTTGACTTTTTACCAAAAGGTGTAAAAAAGGAAAAGATCACCCTAAAGACCATGAAAGAGGCTTATGTGCAAAAGATGGTCAAAGTCTGCAATAAGCATGATCGTTGGAGTCTCATTTCTCTTTCAAACAACACTGGAAAGAATGTAGAGCTAAAATTTGTGAATTCGCTCAGACGACAATTTGAATTTAGTGTTGATTCCTTTCAAATTGTTTTGGATCCCA
>NW_022637315.1:0-1187 GCF_010015895.1 Lontra canadensis | reverse complement strand
CATAACCCCACCCCCCCAACCCCCCTCCCCCCATCAACCCTCAGTTTGTTTTGTGAGATTAAGAGTCACTTATGGTTTGTCTCCCTCCCAATCCCATCTTGTTTCATTTACTCTTCTCCTACCCCCTTAACCCCCCATGTTGCATCTCCTCTCCCTCATATCAGGGAGATCATATGATAGTTGTCTTTCTCCGATTGACTTATTTCGCTAAGCATGATACCCTCTAGTTCCATCCACGTTGTCGCAAATGGCAAGATTTCATTTCTTTTGATGGCTGCATAGTATTCCATTGTGTATATATACCACATCTTCTTTATCCATTCATCTGTTGAGGGACATCTAGGTTCTTTCCATAGTTTGGCTATTGTAGACATTGCTGCAATAAACATTCGGGTGCACGTGCCCCCTTCGGATCACTACGTTTGTATCTTTAGGGTAAATACCCAGTAGTGCCATTGCTGGGTCATAGGGTAGTTCTATTTTCAACATTTTGAGGAACCTCCATGATGTTTTCCAGAGTGGTTGCACCAGCTTGCATTCCCACCAACAGTGTAGGAGGGTTCCCCTTTCTCCGCATCCTCGCCAGCATCTGTCATTTCCTGACTTGTTAATTTTAGCCATTCTGAATGGTGTGAAGTAATATCTCATTGTGGTTTTGATTTGTATTTCCCTGATGCCGAGTGATATGGAGCACTATTACATGTGTCTGTTGGCCATCTGGATGTCTTCTTTGCACAAATGTCTGTTCATGTCTTCTGCCAATTTCTTGATTGGATTATTTGTTCTTTGGGTGTTGAGTTTTCTAAGTTCTTTATAGATTTTGGACACTAGCCCTTTATCTGATATGTCATTTGCAAATATCTTCTCCCATTCTGTCAGTTGTCTTTTGGTTTTGTTAACTCTTTCATTTGCTGTGGAAAGGTTTTGATCTTGATAAAATCCCAATAGTTCATTTTTGCCCTTGCTTCCCTTGCCTTTGGCGATGTTCCTAGGAAGATGTTGCTGTGGCTGGGGTTGAAGAGGTTGCTGCCTGTGTTCTCCTCAAGGATTTGGATGGATTCCTTTCTCACATTGAGGTCCTTCATCCATTTTGAATCTATTTTCATGTGTGGTGTAAAGAAAGGATCCAATATCATTTTTCTGCATGTGGCTGTCCAATTTTCCCAACACCATTTATTGAAGAGGCT
>NW_022637314.1:0-1188 GCF_010015895.1 Lontra canadensis | reverse complement strand
GTTTGAAGCGCTTTTGAGGGACGTAGAGAGTGTGGTTGACCACATTGGTCCGCTCCCACTGTACATTTTGGACGTGTAAGCGCCTTAGCTGGCACCTAACTCACAGTATGAAGACTACCCATAGTCTCTCTTTCTCCTATCTTCTTTCCTCACCTGAGCAGACACTGCCATGAATGGGTGTCCCCGTAAGAATTGCTCTGAGTAGAGACCTTCCCATGGTAACATGTAAGGGCCTTTAGGAGACTCTACGTGTTTTACCCCAAGAGGCCCAAGAGCTTCCAACTTTCCACAACCACAACCCTGTCACGAATCCATCCGAAACACACTTCTCTGACAATGTCTGAAGGGTTTTCAACTGAGTGCTCTTTGTGGAGGAGCACAGGGCGTACTCTGCCAGTATACGTTTGGGACCCAAAGAGCAATAGCATCAACTTGCCTCCAAGTATCTAACCTGACCGCAGACCGTCGAGCTTCTCTCTCCTTTCCTCAACTAGGAAGACACAGCCTTGAATATCTTTCCGATTGAAGGAGTTTCCCTTCACGCAGACCATCCTGTGGTATTAGGGTTGGATGTCTGAGCTGAGGGCCCTTTTGAGATTATACATGGTTTCATCCAAGTCAGTTCCAAGAGCATCCAACTTTTCTCAGGCTCAACCCTGTCGCGAGAGCACCCAAATCGCACTTCCCTAATGACGTTTGAAGTGGCTTTTACTGAGGTAGGGAGTGTGGATGACCACTTTGGTGCGCTGCCACTCTCCATTTTGGACCTCTAAGAGCCTTAGCCTGCACCTAACTCACAGTATGAAGACTACCCATAGTCTGTCTTTCTCCTATCTTCTTTCCTCACCTGAGCAGACACTGCCATGAATGGGTGTCTGCATGAAGGAATTGCGCTGAGTAGAGACCTTCCTCTGGTAACCTGTAAGGGCCTTGTAGGAGACTCTTCGTGTTTTACCCCAAGAGGTCCAAGAGCTTCCACCTTTCCACAACCACAACCCTGTCACGAATCCATCCGAAACACACTTCTCTGACAATGTCTGAAGGGTTTTCTACTGAGTGCTCATTCTGGAGGACCACAGGGTCTACTCTGCCACTCTAACTTTTGGTCCCCAAAGAGCGATAGCATCCACTTCCCTCAATGTATCTAACGTGACCAGAGTTCGTCGAGGTTCTCCCTTCTTTCCTCAA
>NW_022637313.1:599-1188 GCF_010015895.1 Lontra canadensis | reverse complement strand
GAGCTGACACAAGCATTGTAGAGTTGATGAATACTTGTTAAACCCTATGAACAAGGTGGAAAGTGATAGTTTCTGAACTCCTAGAGAAATTAGCGCAAAATACAACGATAATAAAGAATGAAATTCAAATTCATTCGATCCTAGACAATGTATAAAAACTTCCGATCGTCTAGCCACCTCTTCTATAAGAAAGAAACATAAACAATCTACTCCAACCATGATGATGTTGAATTTCTTAATTTCTTTGTGAGATGGAATTTCAACAAATCGAAGTTTGAAAAATGAAACTATGATGGGCTTCAAGGGATTGGTTTCTCGAAAAAATATGAATCATTTGCCGCCTGACTTTTACACTAAAATATTTGACTTTTTATACAAAGAAGGGCACGTAAATTGAAAAGACATTAAAGCACAGATTAACTCTTTCAAAACCAATAGTCAACTAATCGAATATATCGATAAACTAGACAAAATTCATACATCAATTAAGCAAACATTTGAATTTAGCAACCCTTATCAAAGAGCCAAAAATACTGATGAAGCGAAAGAAGTTACAGCGTTAGACTGGCTGCAGCTAAAAGATAGAAAA
>NW_022637313.1:0-589 GCF_010015895.1 Lontra canadensis | reverse complement strand
GAGCTGACACAAGCATTGTAGAGTTGATGAATACTTGTTAAACCCTATGAACAAGGTGGAAAGTGATAGTTTCTGAACTCCTAGAGAAATTAGCGCAAAATACAACGATAATAAAGAATGAAATTCAAATTCATTCGATCCTAGACAATGTATAAAAACTTCCGATCGTCTAGCCACCTCTTCTATAAGAAAGAAACATAAACAATCTACTCCAACCATGATGATGTTGAATTTCTTAATTTCTTTGTGAGATGGAATTTCAACAAATCGAAGTTTGAAAAATGAAACTATGATGGGCTTCAAGGGATTGGTTTCTCGAAAAAATATGAATCATTTGCCGCCTGACTTTTA
Source organism: Lontra canadensis (assembly GCF_010015895.1). NCBI lineage: Eukaryota > Metazoa > Chordata > Mammalia > Carnivora > Mustelidae > Lontra > Lontra canadensis. The sequence continues at coordinate 238 of NW_022637313.1, read as the reverse complement.
CACTAAAATATTTGACTTTTTATACAAAGAAGGGCACGTAAATTGAAAAGACATTAAAGCACAGATTAACTCTTTCAAAACCAATAGTCAACTAATCGAATATATCGATAAACTAGACAAAATTCATACATCAATTAAGCAAACATTTGAATTTAGCAACCCTTATCAAAGAGCCAAAAATACTGATGAAGCGAAAGAAGTTACAGCGTTAGACTGGCTGCAGCTAAAAGATAGAAAA
>NW_022637312.1:0-1189 GCF_010015895.1 Lontra canadensis | reverse complement strand
AAGTTGGAGGGTGGGCTCCTCTCTGGGGAAGATTGCAGCTCACTTGCACAGGTTGGAGGGTCACACTAGGGGTTCTGAGTGTGTGCTGCTGAGCCTGCAATTCTAGTTAGGATCTGGCCTGGACACTCAGCTCTCCGGAGAAGACTGCCTGAGGAGCCAACAGAGAGGTAACCCTGAGCTGAGCTGTCACTGATGGGAGGGGGCTGAGGTAGGGTAGGAAATGTTCACAGAACTCTTTTTGTAGTTCAGTGAAATGCACAGCCCTGGGCCTGGCACTGGTTTGGGAGGTAGCTGTTGGGTTAGCTCCCTTCCCTTCCACCCAATGCCCTGCCATTTCTGTCCTCTGGCACCCGTCTCACCTTGGGTTTCTTCGGGCACCACAGGAGGTTGGGCTTCCCACCTGGATCAGACCCTGGCTGGTGGGGGATGAGGACTCCCTTGGGCACCTGTCCCACTCTGCCTCCCGCATGTGGACAGCCCAGCAAGGATGGCTGAGCCTTCCAATGTCTGCCTGGACCTGTCTAAATTGTTATTAGGAGGATGAGAGGTTGTCATGGGATCTTAACTTAGTAGGGGGTGTGCTGGGCTTAGAGGGCCCTTGGAGGTGATCAGCCCCCTACTAAGTTAAGATCCCATGACAACCTCTCATCCTCCTAATAACAATTTAGACAGGTCCAGGCAGACATTGGAAGGCTCAGCCATCCTTGCTGGGCTGTCCACATGCGGGAGGCAGAGTGGGACAGGTGCCCAAGGGAGTCCTCATCCCCCACCAGCCAGGGTCTGATCCAGGTGGGAAGCCCAACCTCCTGTGGTGCCCGAAGAAACCCAAGGTGAGACGGGTGCCAGAGGACAGAAATGGCAGGGCATTGGGTGGAAGGGAAGGGAGCTAACCCAACAGCTACCTCCCAAACCAGTGCCAGGCCCAGGGCTGTGCATTTCACTGAACTACAAAAAGAGTTCTGTGAACATTTCCTACCCTACCTCAGCCCCCTCCCATCAGTGACAGCTCAGCTCAGGGTTACCTCTCTGTTGGCTCCTCAGGCAGTCTTCTCCGGAGAGCTGAGTGTCCAGGCCAGATCCTAACTAGAATTGCAGGCTCAGCAGCACACACTCAGAACCCCTAGTGTGACCCTCCAACCTGTGCAAGTGAGCTGCAATCTTCCCCAGAGAGGAGCCCACCCTCCAACTT
>NW_022637311.1:0-1189 GCF_010015895.1 Lontra canadensis | reverse complement strand
TCATAAAATGAGTTTGGAAGTTTTCCTTCCATTTCTATTTTTTGGAATAGTTTCAGGAGAATAGGAAATAGTTCTTCTTTAAATGCTTGGTAGAATTCCCCCGGGAAGCTGTCTGGCCCTGGGCTTTTGTTTGTTTGTAGATTTTTGATGACTGTTTCAATCTCCTTACTGGTTATGGTTCTGTTCAGGCTTTCTATTTCTTCCTGGTTCAGTTGTGGTAGTTTATATGTCTCTAGGAATGCATCCATTTCTTCCAGATTGTCAAATTTGTTGGCGTAGAGTTGCTCATAGTATGTTCTTATAATTGTCTGAATTTCTTTGGTGTTAGTTGTGATCTCTCCTCTTTCATTCATGATTTTATTTATTTGAGTCCTTTCTCTTTTCTTTTTGATAAGTCTGGCCAGGGGTTTATCAATCTTAATTCTTTCAAAGAACCAGCTCCTAGTTTCGTTGATTTGTTCTATTGTTTTTTTGGTTTCTAATTTCACTGATTTCTGCTCTGATCTTTATGATTTCTCTTCTCCTGCTGGGTTTAGGGTTTCTTTCTTGTTCTTTCTGCAGCTCCTTTAGGTGTAGGGTTAGGTTGTGTACCTGAGACCTTTCTTGTTTCTTGAGAAAGGCTTGTACCGCTATATATTTTCCTCTCAGGACTGCCTTTGTTGTGTCCCACAGATTTTGAACCGTGTGTTTTCATTATCATTTGTTTCCATGAATTTTTTCAATTCTTCTTTAATTTCCTGGTTGACCCTTTCATTCTTTAGAAGGATGCTGTTTAGTCTCCATGTATTTGGGTTCTTTCCAAATTTCCTCTTGTGATTGAGTTCTAGCTTCAGAGCATTGTGGTCTGAAAATATGCAGGGAATGATCCCAATCTTTTGATACTGGTTGAGACCTGATTTAGGACTGAGGATGTGATCTATTCTGGAGAATGTTCCATGTGCACTAGAGAAGAATGTGTATTCTGTTGCTTTGGGATGAAATGTTCTGAATATATCTGTGATGTCCATCTGGTCCAGTGAGTCATTTAAGCCCTTTATTTCCTTGTTGATCTTTTGCTTGGATAATCTGTCCATTTCAGTGAGGGGAGTGTTAAAGTCCCCTACTATTATTGTATGATTGTTGATGTGTTTCTTTGATTTTGTTATTAATTGGTTTATATAGTTGGCTGCTCCCACGTTAGGGGCATAGA
>NW_022637310.1:0-1189 GCF_010015895.1 Lontra canadensis | reverse complement strand
TGTTAATAAACTGGGTTACTGATTTCCATGGAGATTACTGCCAGCAATCAGTTCTTCTATTTTAGAAGTCTGGAGGTTTCAGGTATGGCTGGATCCAGGGCTCTTTAAGGCATGGCCTTCCACCGTGTTGGCTTCATTCCACTATGTTCTTCATTCTCTGTACTGACTGTTCTCATGAAGGGAAGTCTCCAGCCTCATTCTCTGCAGCTTTCCGTGGCTAAGCATCTTCCATGGAAAGAAAGTTCCCTTTTTCTAATAGTTCCAGGAAACTTCCTGGGAATGACTCTAATGGGACTTAGGCCACATGGCCACCCCTGGACCAATCACTGGGAACATCAGGGAATGAAATGAGTGGATGGGCCAGGCCTGGATCAGATGTTCAGCTTTGGGGTCAGAGGTGAAGTCAGCAGCTCCCAGCCTCCAAAGACTGAGAGAGAACGAATAGTTTCCATAGAGGAAAATCAGGAGACAGCGTTAGAAAAAAGGGGGAGAGATAAGATCATGGCACCAGCCAGTCATGCCAGCGACCCAGCTGACCACATTCTAGAATTAGTCTTGACCCTTAAAAGCTGCTTCCTCCCAGCTTGGGCAGAGAGAGAGAGAGCTCAGTTTTCCTTTCCCATTTCATTTTTCTAATTAATCTGCTACCAGCTCTGCCTCGAGAACAGCTTTCAAACAAGAATTTTTTTTTCTTCTGAAAGGAGTTGAAGAAAAAATCAGAATACATTTGCATGTTACCTAAAACATTTTAAACCCGTGTCTTATCTTTGTCACTGCACTGTCTTTTCTTTTCAGTGCTGGTATTTCTATAATTACAGTCACCTTCAGCCTCACCAGCTCCTTCTCGAAAAGGTTATTCTGAACAGGGGACAGAAAAATCATTTGGAAACACGGCCGAGGTCTATTTTTCAATTGTCTTTTCATCCCAAAGTTCAGAGATTTCTAGAAAATCATGTGTCAACAGAAGCAGCACATAAACAACTAATACAGGTTTTTTGGGGGAAAAAAATATTCCCTGATATGATTGAAAGTGTGAATTACTTCAGGAAGGGTGTTGGTGTGTGGCCAGCAGTTTAAATTAACTGGATTTCTGGGGCTTATTAAGAGCTTAAGATCGGATTGTTAAAATTCAGAGAGGACTTTAGTTCAAATTTAATTTCTGCTATAGGCACTCATTTGCTTTAAAAAC
>NW_022637309.1:0-1189 GCF_010015895.1 Lontra canadensis | reverse complement strand
TGTTAATAAACTGGGTTACTGATTTCCATGGAGATTACTGCCAGCAATCAGTTCTTCTATTTTAGAAGTCTGGAGGTTTCAGGTATGGCTGGATCCAGGGCTCTTTAAGGCATGGCCTTCCACCGTGTTGGCTTCATTCCACTATGTTCTTCATTCTCTGTACTGACTGTTCTCATGAAGGGAAGTCTCCAGCCTCATTCTCTGCAGCTTTCCGTGGCTAAGCATCTTCCATGGAAAGAAAGTTCCCTTTTTCTAATAGTTCCAGGAAACTTCCTGGGAATGACTCTAATGGGACTTAGGCCACATGGCCACCCCTGGACCAATCACTGGGAACATCAGGGAATGAAATGAGTGGATGGGCCAGGCCTGGATCAGATGTTCAGCTTTGGGGTCAGAGGTGAAGTCAGCAGCTCCCAGCCTCCAAAGACTGAGAGAGAACGAATAGTTTCCATAGAGGAAAATCAGGAGACAGCGTTAGAAAAAAGGGGGAGAGATAAGATCATGGCACCAGCCAGTCATGCCAGCGACCCAGCTGACCACATTCTAGAATTAGTCTTGACCCTTAAAAGCTGCTTCCTCCCAGCTTGGGCAGAGAGAGAGAGAGCTCAGTTTTCCTTTCCCATTTCATTTTTCTAATTAATCTGCTACCAGCTCTGCCTCGAGAACAGCTTTCAAACAAGAATTTTTTTTTCTTCTGAAAGGAGTTGAAGAAAAAATCAGAATACATTTGCATGTTACCTAAAACATTTTAAACCCGTGTCTTATCTTTGTCACTGCACTGTCTTTTCTTTTCAGTGCTGGTATTTCTATAATTACAGTCACCTTCAGCCTCACCAGCTCCTTCTCGAAAAGGTTATTCTGAACAGGGGACAGAAAAATCATTTGGAAACACGGCCGAGGTCTATTTTTCAATTGTCTTTTCATCCCAAAGTTCAGAGATTTCTAGAAAATCATGTGTCAACAGAAGCAGCACATAAACAACTAATACAGGTTTTTTGGGGGAAAAAAATATTCCCTGATATGATTGAAAGTGTGAATTACTTCAGGAAGGGTGTTGGTGTGTGGCCAGCAGTTTAAATTAACTGGATTTCTGGGGCTTATTAAGAGCTTAAGATCGGATTGTTAAAATTCAGAGAGGACTTTAGTTCAAATTTAATTTCTGCTATAGGCACTCATTTGCTTTAAAAAC
>NW_022637308.1:0-1189 GCF_010015895.1 Lontra canadensis | reverse complement strand
TCATAAAATGAGTTTGGAAGTTTTCCTTCCATTTCTATTTTTTGGAATAGTTTCAGGAGAATAGGAAATAGTTCTTCTTTAAATGCTTGGTAGAATTCCCCCGGGAAGCTGTCTGGCCCTGGGCTTTTGTTTGTTTGTAGATTTTTGATGACTGTTTCAATCTCCTTACTGGTTATGGTTCTGTTCAGGCTTTCTATTTCTTCCTGGTTCAGTTGTGGTAGTTTATATGTCTCTAGGAATGCATCCATTTCTTCCAGATTGTCAAATTTGTTGGCGTAGAGTTGCTCATAGTATGTTCTTATAATTGTCTGAATTTCTTTGGTGTTAGTTGTGATCTCTCCTCTTTCATTCATGATTTTATTTATTTGAGTCCTTTCTCTTTTCTTTTTGATAAGTCTGGCCAGGGGTTTATCAATCTTAATTCTTTCAAAGAACCAGCTCCTAGTTTCGTTGATTTGTTCTATTGTTTTTTTGGTTTCTAATTTCACTGATTTCTGCTCTGATCTTTATGATTTCTCTTCTCCTGCTGGGTTTAGGGTTTCTTTCTTGTTCTTTCTGCAGCTCCTTTAGGTGTAGGGTTAGGTTGTGTACCTGAGACCTTTCTTGTTTCTTGAGAAAGGCTTGTACCGCTATATATTTTCCTCTCAGGACTGCCTTTGTTGTGTCCCACAGATTTTGAACCGTGTGTTTTCATTATCATTTGTTTCCATGAATTTTTTCAATTCTTCTTTAATTTCCTGGTTGACCCTTTCATTCTTTAGAAGGATGCTGTTTAGTCTCCATGTATTTGGGTTCTTTCCAAATTTCCTCTTGTGATTGAGTTCTAGCTTCAGAGCATTGTGGTCTGAAAATATGCAGGGAATGATCCCAATCTTTTGATACTGGTTGAGACCTGATTTAGGACTGAGGATGTGATCTATTCTGGAGAATGTTCCATGTGCACTAGAGAAGAATGTGTATTCTGTTGCTTTGGGATGAAATGTTCTGAATATATCTGTGATGTCCATCTGGTCCAGTGAGTCATTTAAGCCCTTTATTTCCTTGTTGATCTTTTGCTTGGATAATCTGTCCATTTCAGTGAGGGGAGTGTTAAAGTCCCCTACTATTATTGTATGATTGTTGATGTGTTTCTTTGATTTTGTTATTAATTGGTTTATATAGTTGGCTGCTCCCACGTTAGGGGCATAGA
>NW_022637307.1:0-1189 GCF_010015895.1 Lontra canadensis | reverse complement strand
ATCACATTAAAAGATCAAAAGACAAAAGTATTATAAATATATGTAAAATAATTTGAGAAAATTTATTATTAAAAAGATTTTTTAGTATTAGGGTGTCTGGGTGGCTCAGTTGAGTGTCGGACTCTTGATTTCCACTCAGGTCATGATCTCAGGGTTTTGGGATTGAACCATGCATTAGGTTTTACCCTGCATATGGAGCCTGCTTGGGACTTTTTCTTTCCTTCTTCATTTGCCCCTTCCCCAATTGGCATGCATGCAAAGTTTCCTAATCTAATAAAGGGTATTTACCCAAAACCTTAGAGTTAAATTTTACTTAAAAGTAAAACAGGGAGAATTTTGAGTTCTAGAAGACAATGAAAATAAGCAACAGCTATGAAGTTTACATGAGAAGAAATGAAACTATAATTATCCACAGATGGTATTATTAGGTAGAAAAACCCAATGATAAATTATGAGAATTAATTTAAAAACTTAGCAAAGTTGTTATAATTTAGCTCAATCAATTTTATTTTATACCCCAGGAATAAAACAAATGAAAGATAAAAATTAATAATACAGCCATTATAATAATATAAAAATATGAAATACCTAGGAATAAATCTATCAGCTGTGCAAAACCTCTATACCGTAACACATTATTGAGAAACATTAGGAAAAGATCTAAATAAATGGAAAGATACACTACATTCAGTATTTCTTTTTTTGTGTGTGTGTTTAATCTTATTTTATTTAAATTCAATTAATTAACATATAGTACATAATTAGTTTCAGATGTAGAGTTCAGTTGTTCATCAATTGCATAGAACACCCAGTGTTCATTACATCTATGCCTTCCTTAATGCCCATCACCCAGTTACTCCCTTTTCCCACCCGTTCAATATTTCAATTCTCCCTAAATTGATTTAGAGTCAGTGTCACCCCCCAAAAAATTCCATCACTTATTTATGTGCTTGCATTTATGTGTGTGTAACCTAATAGGATAATTCTAAAATGTGAAAATGAAAAAAAAAAACAGAGATAACTAAGATAATATTGAAGATGAATAAGGTTGGGGTTGATGAAGATGAGTATGATAATATTGAGGATGAATGAGGATTGACTTTAGCAGTTATTAAGATTAGATATCAAAGCTTGAGTAACTCGAAGAATGGATGGTGAAAAATGTTATCCTCTGAGCTGATCTTGAAAT
>NW_022637306.1:0-1190 GCF_010015895.1 Lontra canadensis | reverse complement strand
GTGGTTATAAATTCTCAGTGTGGACGAGGAAGGTTTTTTTGATTCCTCCTGGATGTATATTGATATCTTTGTTAAAGGACTCAATTTTCCTAACATAAAGGGGGATTAAAAATTCATTTACCATTCAGGGTATTATTGATTGGGGAAAGGGGATTACTTTGAAGTTAACTCTATATGAATATTAGAAAATAAAAATAAAAAAGGAATAAACTAGACTAAACTAAATTAAAATAAAAAACAGAAATTTAAAAAATAGAAATGCAAAAGAAAAACACAGGTGTATGTATCAAAAAGTTCAGGTTAGAAGGTTATTATGGAATTTGATGTACTGAATCACTCACTGTGATGGTAAATAGGTTAAGAAATTATCTATATTTTAAAAAATGAGCCAGAATAGTGGGAACAAATTAAAAATAAAATTTGTCCTATGTAGTAGTGGTGGTTGTTCTCTTGTAGTCTTGAAATCTTGTAGTCTTCTTTCCTGGTGGGATTTCTGGGGGGAGGGGCCTGCCACGTGGGTTTTCAGTCAATGATGTTCCCTGAGTTAAGTCCTCCCGCCCCCCTCAAGGGGGTGGGCTCTGAGGAAACCGTTTTTTTCAGGCTTTTGTTCTCTGGAGGTTTTTATGTGTGTTCACTTTTTTTTTTCTCTCGCCTTGACTGCTTTTGATGGTTTTTGTAGGTTTAGAGGAAAGCAAACTGCACCCTGACCTCCCTCTTAGAGAGGAGCCTCAGTCTGCTCTTCTGTGGGTGTTGCAGAGCTCAAATAAATTTCCCCTTGGCCGCTGGCAGAACAGGTTCCAAGTTGCGGTCCCTGGGGATGCAGGATCTTCTGCTTGTACCCAAAACCATGGCAGCAGTGACTGTCTGGGCAGCTCCAGACCACCAGAGAGGTTCCAAGCAGTAATCGCATACTGAGATTTTCCCACTGGCCCGGGCTGGGAGTGCCTGGTCTTTCTTGGTCTAAGAGCTCCCGCTTGCACGCACCTCTCTCAGAGGAGGCTGTGGGTCGCGAGCATGTCTCAGGCTCTGGGAGCCAGGTGTAGGACCGAAAGCACCAGGCTGGGCCTTTGCACACCTCTCTCAGGGGAGAGTGTGGGGCGCACTTCTCAGGCTCTGAAACAATGGCACGGGTCTAAGAGCACTGGGTGGGCCTTTGCGCAACTCTCTCAGGGAAGGGTGAGGGTCGCTCA
>NW_022637305.1:0-1190 GCF_010015895.1 Lontra canadensis | reverse complement strand
ATCCTCTTTGCAGTTGACAAGCTATTCTATGTAGAAAATCCAAAAGATTCCACCCAAAAGTTGCTAAAAAACCTATACAGCAATTCAGAAATTCCCAGGATATAAAACCAATTTGCAGAAGTCAGTTGAATATCTGTATACTAACAATGAGCCAGAAAAAAGAGAAATCAAGCAATCGGTTGCCCTTACAATTTCATGAAAAAAACATATGATACCCAGGACTGACCCTGACCAAAGAGGGAAAAGGCATGTATTCTGAATATTACTGAACTCTTAGGAGAGAAGTTGAGGGAGACACCAAAGAATGGAAAAATATCCCATGTTCATGGATTAGAAGAAGAAATGTTAATTAAAATAGCTAATGCTATGCAAAGAAATGTACACATTCAATGCAATCTATATCAAAATACCCTCAACATCTTTCAGAGGGCTGGAACAAACAACCCTAAAATTTGTGTAAAACCAAAAAACAATCCAAGAGGCCAGTGGAATGTTAACAAGGAGAATGAAAATGGGAGGCATCACAATTCCAGAAGTCAAGATGTATTTCAAAGCTGTAATTACCAGGACAGTATGGTAGTCACACAGAACCAGACACCTATATCCATGGAGCATATTGGAAGACCCAGGAATGGACCCTTAACTCTATGGTATCCCAGTCATTGACAAAGGGGAATGAATATCCAATGGGAAAAAAAAAGACAGTCACTTCAACAAATGGTGTTGTGAAAATTGGACAGCCACAGGCAGAGAATGAACCTGGACCATTTTCTTACACCATACATGAAAACAAACTCAAAATGGATGAAAGACTTAACTGTGAAGAAGGACTCCATCAAAATCCTAAAGCAAAACACAAGCAAAAATGTCTTTGACCTACGCTAATACAGCTTCTTGCCGGAGGCAAGGGAAGCAAAACACAACATGAACCACTGGAACTTCATCAGGAAAAAAAAAAAAAAAGCTTTTGCACAGCAAAAGAAACAATCAACAAAACTGAAAGGCAGAATACAGAATAGAAGAAGACATTTTCAACTGACCTAAATAAAGGTCTAGTCTCCAAAATCTAAGAAGAACTCATCAAACTCAATGCCCAACCCCCCAAAAAGTCAAGTCAAGAAATTGCCAGAAGAAATGAACAGACAAATCTGAAAAGAACACATAAATGGCTTACAGACACATGAAAAAAA
>NW_022637304.1:0-1190 GCF_010015895.1 Lontra canadensis | reverse complement strand
GTGGTTATAAATTCTCAGTGTGGACGAGGAAGGTTTTTTTGATTCCTCCTGGATGTATATTGATATCTTTGTTAAAGGACTCAATTTTCCTAACATAAAGGGGGATTAAAAATTCATTTACCATTCAGGGTATTATTGATTGGGGAAAGGGGATTACTTTGAAGTTAACTCTATATGAATATTAGAAAATAAAAATAAAAAAGGAATAAACTAGACTAAACTAAATTAAAATAAAAAACAGAAATTTAAAAAATAGAAATGCAAAAGAAAAACACAGGTGTATGTATCAAAAAGTTCAGGTTAGAAGGTTATTATGGAATTTGATGTACTGAATCACTCACTGTGATGGTAAATAGGTTAAGAAATTATCTATATTTTAAAAAATGAGCCAGAATAGTGGGAACAAATTAAAAATAAAATTTGTCCTATGTAGTAGTGGTGGTTGTTCTCTTGTAGTCTTGAAATCTTGTAGTCTTCTTTCCTGGTGGGATTTCTGGGGGGAGGGGCCTGCCACGTGGGTTTTCAGTCAATGATGTTCCCTGAGTTAAGTCCTCCCGCCCCCCTCAAGGGGGTGGGCTCTGAGGAAACCGTTTTTTTCAGGCTTTTGTTCTCTGGAGGTTTTTATGTGTGTTCACTTTTTTTTTTCTCTCGCCTTGACTGCTTTTGATGGTTTTTGTAGGTTTAGAGGAAAGCAAACTGCACCCTGACCTCCCTCTTAGAGAGGAGCCTCAGTCTGCTCTTCTGTGGGTGTTGCAGAGCTCAAATAAATTTCCCCTTGGCCGCTGGCAGAACAGGTTCCAAGTTGCGGTCCCTGGGGATGCAGGATCTTCTGCTTGTACCCAAAACCATGGCAGCAGTGACTGTCTGGGCAGCTCCAGACCACCAGAGAGGTTCCAAGCAGTAATCGCATACTGAGATTTTCCCACTGGCCCGGGCTGGGAGTGCCTGGTCTTTCTTGGTCTAAGAGCTCCCGCTTGCACGCACCTCTCTCAGAGGAGGCTGTGGGTCGCGAGCATGTCTCAGGCTCTGGGAGCCAGGTGTAGGACCGAAAGCACCAGGCTGGGCCTTTGCACACCTCTCTCAGGGGAGAGTGTGGGGCGCACTTCTCAGGCTCTGAAACAATGGCACGGGTCTAAGAGCACTGGGTGGGCCTTTGCGCAACTCTCTCAGGGAAGGGTGAGGGTCGCTCA
>NW_022637303.1:0-1192 GCF_010015895.1 Lontra canadensis | reverse complement strand
AATCATTGTGGGTTTCAGTCCAGAACATAAGGCCGTTATTCCTAGAAGACAAGAAGTGATCAAAGACTGAGACGCCCCTTCTCAGAGACACCCCGTGAAGCCGCAGAGCCCAGGGCTGGCCACCGACAGATCCAGACAACACACCGAATGCCGACAAGGGATGGAAGAGCTTCTGTTCAGGTGTCCCTGGACTAATGGGAGGGATGGAGGCTAATAGCAACGAGGCCAGGCATCCAGTCTTCCAGCAAATCTTGGGGACGCTCAGGTACCACACACGAATCCCGGGCTCACTCCTGGTACATGGACCGGGCAGAGCGGAGGCCTCACCTGGGCAGAGAGAAGCAGCCCCAAGGCCACAGGAGGGCAGCAGCCTCACAGTGTCACCCGGGAGGGCAAGGACCACAAGACACCGGGCCAAAAGCACAGTCCTGTGTCTACAGCTGGCACTGCCCAGACTGTTATGAAGATCCAAGTGGATGAGGGAGGCGTAAGGACTCTGTGCAACTATGAAGTTTTATGCAACTCTGGAGTATGAACTGAACCGTTTCCACACCCTGTGACTGCTCTCTCACAAAATCAAGCCTGAGAAGTTCACATCCCAAGGTGGAAGATGTAGAGTGGATGCTGAAAGGATAGGTCTCTACTCACCAGAGGTATGATCCCGGCTTTATACAAACATCACCTAGAAAATCTTTATACTCCTACGTTAACTCTCAAAATTCAGAGCCAATCACCTTCAGGAAGTCTTAGCATTAGGGACTTGCAGCACGTTCTTTTAAATCCTTTAGTGGTTCTGTTAGAGATCGTTTTCTGATACTATCTATACTCTACAAAACAAGGGGAGCTGACTTCCAAGCATTTGTCCCGTTAGGCACAATCTGGAGTTTTAAAGTTCCCTCCGGGCTATTTAGAACAAAGAAACCTGGCCCAGAAGTGAGGAAAGGACATTAAATATTCTTGAGAATGGAAGTAAGCTAAGGAAGGGGCGCTAGAAAAAGGACAGGAGGCAGGGGAAGAGAGCAACCACACACACGTGATCGACCTCCACGAGGGTTACAGGGAAATGGCCGGTCTAGACACACTCACTCCATATCTGCCATGAGCAGACTCACCTTCATTATTCACAATGCTTATAAAGGTTCCGATAAATCCTGCCTGTTTTCCAGACATGGAAAGAACCTGAATTCTGGAT
>NW_022637302.1:0-1192 GCF_010015895.1 Lontra canadensis | reverse complement strand
TCTACTTGCCATTTTCTATCACTAGAGGCAGTTCCTGGGGCAAATCACGGCTAAGGGTTAAACAATTAAGAAGCCCTCTTTGTTTGAGGTCTTAACAGTATCCTAATAATGAGGAGTCACTGGGAAGTGGGAGAAGACTTGTCTCAGACATAGGGCATCCCCAAGTGCATCAGCCAGTCCCATCATAAGCGTAGTGAGGCCACCCATTAGGTCCGTCAGTCCACAGTCAGCCGCGTGGAGCGGGGCACCCTCTGGCTTCAGGAGTGATTTTACCATCTCATCCACACAGAATAGGTCATGGTGTTCCTTGAGTTACACAATTGTTGGGGGACCCATTCCAATTTCCAGCTGTTCAAACAATCATGTGTTGCTCGGGTACTGGTATTACCCTCACTGAATAGCAAGAAGATAGTCTGTTCATGAGCTGTTAGGGGTTTTTTCCTTAAATTCATCTCAAGTTGTCTAGCTTAGGCAAATAACAAGCATTCAGAGACAGAACTAGAATTTAACATCTGTAAAGGTGTGTTATTGAAACACAGTTTTTCTTTACTCTGTAAAATCGGCCTTGTTTTCAGATTGATGATTAGCCAAATCAAGACTAACTCCCTTGCAAAACAAGACCAGTTTTAACAAATTTGGCCTGATTATTACACACAGTAAGAATGGTGATTGGCCATATAGGTCTTTTAAAATCCACTTTGCTGGAACTTTTATAGGGAATCTCTAGGTTGAAGTTTTAGTATCCTTTTATGTCAGAAACCAGGCCAAGTACTTGCCATCAGAAATGCCTGTAAATACCTGTAGATTTGTGTGAATTCCTCATCTCAATGTCCCCACAGTATCCCAAGGTTCCTGCACCTGCCAGGAGGGAACATTCTTCACTCCCCTGGGGAGACTCCTGGGAGCTCTGTAAGCAGGGTATCAGGCCAACATTCCCAAGGGGCAGAAATAAAGGAAGTTCCCAAAGGGAATTTTATATGTTAAGGTAGACTTACAGGATCCTGGAGATCGGGGTAAGATTGCCTTTTGCCCTAAGCGAAGTATCAACGTTGAGGCTGTTGAGTCCCTAGAGGAATGTCACTGCCTGTTTCCAGGACTTGTCCAGGGGCTGCAGGTAGTAAGAAAATGTAATGATTTCTCTTCTTCCTTTGTTTCCCACATCATCATGCCTGACATCAAAGCCAACTGAAAA